>NW_028172485.1:20250-57750 GCF_963971535.1 Notolepis coatsorum
CAGTAATCATGTCACCATTAACCTGGCAGTGCTGTTAACGAGGCGTTAACGATACTGCCCCCTTGTGGTAGAGGTTAGATTTGTAAGAGCTGGATCTGTACAGAGTTGTAATACCAATGTACAGTGATACAGGTATAAAGACAGTATGGCAGTAAGTCATACTGGCCAGCAGCGTAACTAGTAAGAGTAGGTAAGAGATATGTATATAGGTGCAGCTCAATAAATAAGAATATCGTGGAAAAGTTATTTTATTTCAATAATTCAATAAAAAAAAGCTAAACTCTCATAGATTATAGATTCATTACACACAAAGTGAAATATTTCAAGCCTTTATTTGTTTTAATTTTGATGATTGTGGCTTACAGCTCATAATTCTGTATCTCAGATAGTTTGAATATTACATAATATTGTTAACGTAGAAATGTCGGCCTTCTGAAAAGTATATGTTCACGTATGTTCACTCAATACTTGGTCGGGGCTCCTTTTGCACAAATCACTGCATCAATATACAGCGAAATGTATTGACTTTTCCACGATATTCTAATTTATTGAGCTGCACCTGTATAGATAATATAGATAGTATCGACTACAAATAATGCAAAATGATTATGTGCAGGTGTGTACAGACAGGTGTGGATAGATATACACACACGGCAGGAATAGAGGTCTTACTGAGCAATTACTAGTTCAAACAAAGAGACCTCGTTTACCGAGCAGCTGGCGCTCCGCGGCGCCCCCCGGTGTTGCCGGGTAGAAAAGGCATGAATCTAAAAACGACCCAAGAGGCCAAGCAGAGCCCCCGAGCCAAACCCCCAACAGGACGACGGCCCGGCGCTAATAATAACGGGACCGTGTGCAGAGAGGGAGACGGGCGCTCGGACTAAACAGGCGGGTGTATAGTTTACACTTTACCGCTCGACAAGTCGCCGGTGAGTCGGTGACAGAACGTGCCGGGCTCGGCTGGGGGGGGGGGCGAATAAGTACCTGGTTCTTCCCACGCGGCAGTCGGCGAGCGTGTTTATCACGCCGGCCAGCACCTGCTGTTCATTTTCAAACCCAGTGCCCCTGCTGCTGTCGACAGCAAATTACTCCCTGCAACAAAATTGCCTCGTGGTGTTGGGGGTGGAGGTGGTGGGGGTGGTGTTGGGGGTGGTGGGGGTGGTGGTGGTGGTGGGGTGTGTGCTGGGGGTTGGGACGCAAAGAGGGGATAAAAAAAAAGAAAGAAAAAAATGCAATAGAAAATGAAAATACATTAGAGGATTGTTGAGTCATCACTTGTTACAGGTATACTATTGAATTGGGCAGTAATGTCTTTCAGACGGGACCTTGTGTGGAAAAGAGAAGGGGTGAGAGAGAGAGGGAGAGAGAGAGAGTGAGAGAGAGAGAGAGAGAGAGAGAGAGAGAGAGAGAGAGAGAGAGAGAGAGAGAGAGAGAGAGAGAGAGAGAGAGAGAGAGGAAGAGAGGCTTCCGATGGCAAATCCTTCAAGGAAACGACAGGAAATCCATGCGCGGAATGGGAATTGGAAGTGGGGAGGGGGGGAGGGGCGGCGGGGGGGGGGGGGGGGGGGGGTGGTGGGGTCAACCCATTAAATATCGGGGGCTCCTTGTCGTAAATGTACACTAATATTAGCCGTTGATAGATTCCCGAATGCAGCCACGGCGGCAGCGGACCATCATTCACGACTGACACGAGGCACAACCACCACTGTCAATAAGGCACAGAGCGCCCCCTATATATCACCCGGTCCGCTCGGCGGCCATTACAGACACTCTCATCTCTCGTCGGCACGCCGTAAAAGTGGACGGGGATATATGGTGAGGCCTTTTTGTGGATGGCGGCCATATTGTGTTGCTGTGTGTGTGTGTGTGTTATGTCCGTGATGGCGAGAGAGGCGAGAGAGAGAGAGAGAGAGAGGTTTTGTTATCACACGGGTGCTTCATCATTCCCATTATATTTGCGAGGACCTTGCCGCATGAACGGGGGATTTGAAGATGTGGAATACATTTTTATATAATATGTGTTTTTGTCGAATTACCGAGACCCAC
Source organism: Notolepis coatsorum (assembly GCF_963971535.1). Taxonomy (NCBI): domain Eukaryota; kingdom Metazoa; phylum Chordata; class Actinopteri; order Aulopiformes; family Paralepididae; genus Notolepis; species Notolepis coatsorum. Next base: position 22,297 of record NW_028172485.1, read on the forward strand.
ACAGTGAGTGCTCTCGATATGAGAGTGGCCCAACGCGTGCCTGATCCTTTCATTACCCTCCTCACAGGCTTTTATCATCCCACTCACCCTTTCTACCTGTCTTTCTCTCTCATTTTACCTTATTCATCTTTCTGTCTGCCCGTCTCCCCGTATCTCTCTCTCTCTCTCTCTCTCTCTCTCTCTCTCTCCATCTCTCTAATATATATTCAACAATACTTATGGAGGAAATTATGTTGGTGTGGAGGTGTATAATTTATTCGGCACAAACTGGACATGCAATGGGAGCGGCACACACACACTGGAATACACACACACACACACACATGCATTGTCTTTTTCTCAGTTGCCAATGCGATTGAGTCTCTGCTCTTAACCCATCCCGTCGTCCTTCCCCCCCATGGGCAGCCGGGAGCAGACAGGGCGTCGGCGAGGCGCCGCGCCCCGGGGGACCAATCCAAGTGCTCCTGCCCGTCTTCGTCATGTACGCGACAGCGTCAGCGATCTGTTGGTTGTGCATGTTTTTCCATTGGGTTTCTCTTATCTCTTCTCTTACCCTTGCGAGCACAGAGGGGGAGAACATGCAAACTCCACTGAGAAAGGCCTGGGAGATACCCCACCTGTGTACCTGGCTGGCATGATGGAAACCTGGTCCCCAAGCGGGAATCGAACCCTGGACCTTCTTGCTGTGAGGAGACAGTGTTAACCACTACGCAACCTTGCCGCTTGAGAGTTAGAGGTGTAGAGGTGTAGAGGTGTAGAGGTTGTGGGTTGTGTGGCGGCCTGGGGGCCTAAATATTAAAGGCAACCAACTTGTGTCTAGCCACGCCCACCTTGCGTCTAGCCACGCCCCCGCGGCGACGTGGCAGCAGCAGAGCGGAGCGGCAGTCCGCTCTGCCGCGGAGCTCTGTCGCGGCAGCATTATGTAGCAGTAATCCCCCCTCATTTAACATTGACAACTAGCTCAACTGGTAGCGCCGCCTTGCTGTGGATCCTGCGGTCCATTGGTGACAAGTTTGATTCCCTTCAATTTTTTTATTTTATTTTTTTTTAACGTGCATTCTTTCGCCGGTTAAGTTTAGGCATGTTAACTTTAAGCATTGTTTTGGAGTTGGTTAAGGTTAGGGTTAAGGTTAGGCATTGTTTCGGAGTTGGTTATGGTTAGAAGGGTTAAGTTTAGGCGCTGTTAAGGAGCTGGTTAAGGTTAGAGTTTGTCTTAGAGAATGGCAATATTCTTTCGGAGTTGGTTAAGGTTAAGGTTAAGGTTAGGCATTGTTTCGGAGTTGGTTAAGGTGGTTAAGGTTAGGCATTGTTTCGGAGTTGGTTATGGTTAGAAGGGTTACGTTTAGGTGCTGTTAAGGAGCTGGTTAAGGTTAGTTTGTCTTAGAGAATGGCAATAGACAGCCTATTTCCGCGCTGCAGCTCTCTCGCGCTGCCACGGTCACATGGGCGTAGTGGCCAATCAGAGAAACGCTAAACACAAGTTGGTTGCCTAAAATATTCACGCGGCCTGGGGGTGTGTTTTCAGGCTAATTACGTGGCTGCTTTGGCAGGGCCTGGGGTGTGTTGGGTCGTCCCTATGGGTTCAGGGTTGAGGCGAGGGTGGGTCCGAGGAGACCCAATTAGGCCCCTCATTAATTACTTCCTCCACCACCATCCTGCAGCTATAGCAACATGCTCATAAATCTTGGAGATATACTTCTAATAACTAGAGTGGCAGTACTACGGAATATTAATTCAGTCACTCTTTACTTAGACTTAAAATTACACTGAGCCCTGATTTTCAACGCCGTTGAGTATTTAAAATCACATATATAATTATCAGTATATTTGACAAAGAACAAAGAAGAGAAAAAAATATTATAATTAATATGAATAGAACTGTACTAATAAACAGAAAAACAGAATCCTTTAAAACAGAGGGAAGACAGTGGCTCGGGAGGTAGAGCAGTTGTCTGGTAATCCGGAGGTTCCCGGTTTAATTCCTGCTACTCCCGGGCAGTGTGTCGAAGTGTCCTTGAGCGAGACACTTAACCCCCGAACTGCTCCCATTGAGCAGATTGGCACCTTTCATTGTTGCCTCCACCGTCTGTGTGTGAATGTGTGAGTGAACGGGTGAATGTGAGGAAGGAATTGCTCTGAAAGCTTGTGAAGGTATCCAGTTGTGTGGGTACTTTTTGTCATAAAGTAACACACACACTCCACCCGGAAGGTTGAAGAGGTTGTGTTTTATTGACGTGGGAGAAGATTGAAACTATAGCACACAGCATGACACGCATATTTTTTTTAACTTATATCAAAACATGCAAGTTCATCACAGCCTATTTAGTATCGATGTATTGGCTTAATCTCACACACATCCAAAAAACTTAGCAGTCATATAGCGCTTTTATACAAAGCGATTTACAATTCCTCACATTTTACCCGTTCAATCACACATTCACACACCGACGGCGGAGGCGACCACACAAGGTGCCAACCTGCTCATCGGGAGCAATTAGGGGTTAAGTGTCTCGCTCAAGGGACACCTGGACACGCTGCCCCGGGGAGGAGCGGGAATCAAACTGGGAACCTCCGATTTACCAGACGACTGCTGCTCTACCTCCTGAGCCACTGTCGCCCCAATAATATAAGACAAACGGTATTACCGTTTCATATCATTTCATGGAGCTGATTCAATGTCCCAGATGACATCACCACCAGTGGCCATATTCTCATAAACAAATGTTACTCTCAATAACTGTCAAACTAAAAATGTGTTGAAAACTGTTTAGGGTTTTTAGATGCATATGTGAGATTATGTGCAAAATGCCCGGGCGAACAGCGTGTGTACTGCCCGGCCCCGACACGACCCATTGCTCCGCTACTGTACACCTCCTCCTGGTCAATTTAGCAATTCTAGCCAGGTTTTATCCATTCATCCAGGGGGGTTTCAGCAGAGTGCGTTGTTCACCAGCCCAAATAGACACACCGCCCCGGGGCTGGACGGAGAGAGCGGAGCGGAGCATATTATTATCCGAAGCTCTGGCCAATCCCACGGACGTCTTGAATGCAAAAGTAAGAACAGTCATCCTCGCCTCCAACAATCCAATTTAACTTGAGTATACACGCATACCGTGCATGGGCCGACACAGAGACACGCATCGACACACACACACGCACACACACACACACACACACACACACATATGTACACACAAACACATGTGCGTGTACACACAGACACACACAGCCACTCTCATGGGTCCGCAGAGGTACTATGCATTTCATTAAATAAGCCCTCGCTCGGAGATAGCCTTAATGAAATGTCTTTATTCTGTCAACTGGATATGGATGAAAAGTTAGAGTAATAGTGTTTGGGAAATAGGAGGGGAATTGGTGAATGTAAAGCAGTCATGCGTGCACACGCGCTCTCTCTCTCTCTCTCTCTCTCTCTCTCTCTCTCTCTCTCTCTCTCTCTCTTTCTCTCTCTCTCTCTCTCGCATGCTCTCTCTCTCTCTCTCTCTCCCCTATCTCTCACTCTCTCTATCTTACTCTCTCTCTATCATGCTCTTTATCTCCCTCTCTCTCTCTTTATCTCACTCTATCTCTTTCTCTCTCCCCCTCCCTCTCTCTAAAACGCAAATGCACTCTGTACATACATTTCTTGGATGAGCAGCAAAAAAAAAAAAAAAAAAAAAAAAGTGCCTTCCTTTGTAATTGCTGATGTGAAATTATGTTGCCACTTCCTGCGCCACAGAGGGGGGATAGTAAGAGTGCTGAAGGAGACCTAACAGCTAACCTAACAAATGCTTACTTAAGCAGGTATGGAAAACCACATCTTAATGATAATGAAAGTCTGAGAGCAGCATTACGGAGAAAGACATGTTCTGCTAGCTCTAGGTTTGAAACACTGCCTCTATACTGTTCGTTTAGTGTTCTTTCCGTCGTGTTTACACATCAGGGGGTCCTTTGAACAGACACGGTGTTGTCTGGAACAGGAAGATAACATATTGCATATAAAATAACTGGCGAGATAACATATGCAATTCAATATGAGAGATATGTCACCCGTTTAATGGCTCAGCAACACCTCGGCCACATGCAGGCAAGGAAACAACCTCGGAAACACAAAACATTAAGCATGTGTAGCAGAGGAGCATTGCCAGAAGCCTAGTAAGACTAATATCTTCCTTGACCTGAAGCCTCGTAGGCCTAATATTTCCCTTTGGCTGACTAAGCAGTTTTTGTCTTCATTCGAATCCAGATGGGATACAGTGGTGCCGTGACCCGGTCGGGTTTCCCCATGGTGACTGTAACACCCCCCAGGTTGCTGCGCCAGCCGGTGGACTAATTCAGGTGGTGAAGCTCTTGTGTTTATTTATTAATGTGTTTCATGTGGTCCTTATCAATCTGTTGTCTGTACATTTGATGTCTGTCTTATCTGTGATGTTACACTCCCTGGTCTAAATGTCTTCCCTATCTGTGTTGGTTTTGTGATCTGGTCAGTGTTGTGTTTGTGTGTATTTATATTTCAACTGGTAATGTTATGTGTCACTCTGTTTCCCCAGCTGAGTCGAATCACCTAATTACCCTCCTGTGTCAATCAGTGTCTGTATATATGCCTGTTACTTCCTGTCTTCCCTGTCGCGTCATTACTCTGTGTTCCCTGGTTCCAGTCGTGTTTTGCTCGTGTGTTTGTCAGCTGTTCGCTGAACACTTTTGTAAGTAGCATAACTTGTTTTGTGGAAGTCTTTATCGCTCCTTGTCACAGAGGATATTATTATTTATTGTGTTTATGATTTGTAGGGCATTTAGCACGTTTGGAGACTTGCCCTCTCTCTTTGTTTTTGAGCCACTCATACCTACATTAAAGGAGCAGTGCTCATATTTCAAGATTCAACACCTGCCTCCTGTCTATCCTCTGCTGGTCTGCGCTTGGGTTTTACTCTGTCCACCACCGCCATGTCTAATCGTAACAGGTGACATAGTTAACAGTTCTCTCCTATCAGGCATTTCTCCAAAGGCTTTGAAAACTGCAGTTCTCTAGCCTCTAATGGTAAATGGCTGCATTCATATAGCGTTTTTATCCAAAGCGCTTTACATTTTGTTCCTCACATTTGACCCATTCACTCACACATTCACACACCGACGGCGAAGGCGACCATGCCAAGGTGCCGACCTGCTCATCGGGAGCAATTAGGGGGTTAGGTGTCTTGCTCAAGGACACTTGGACACGTTGCCCCGGGGAGGAGCGGGAATCGAACCGGGAACCTCCGGATTACCAAAACGAAATCGAGCCACTGTCGCCCCCCCTCTAATTAGCAACTACAGACCTATATCAAAACTACCCTTTACATGTAAAATAATCCCAGAAAAGGTGTCTAGTACCAACAACTTAATAACTTTCTAGTATTACTGGATCTCAGTGCTGCTTTCGACACTGACATCCAGTACTAACTAGACAGACTGGGAAACAGGGTTGGACTCTCCGGCATGGTTCCAGATTGGTCCAGGTCCTATCTACACAACAGGGACTATTTTGTTTCCATTGGCAAAAATGTCTCAGCTAACTAACATGACGTGTGTAGTGCCTCAAGGTTAAATTATCTTTTATTTTTAACATCTACAACATGCTCCTGCTACTCAACTACAAACAGGCCTCTCACTGAGCGACTGGGGACTCTGGCCATTGATCCGACAGACCATTATTCCGAAAAACCCCAATAGTCCAAAAAATGGCCCATTGGACTGAAACCGCATTAGTCAGGCAGCCTGTTATTATATACCGAAAACAAAAGCTCCGAAGGCCCTTTGCTCCAGAAATAAACACACTCCCGAAAATATCCACTCTGTGCCCATTAATCCGACAGCCCATTTTTCTCCGAAGGTCCAATAAGTCCAAAAAATTTCCCAGTGGACCAAAAGCGAATGCCCATTGCTCTGACAATACACAGAGTCCAGTGTCTGCTGACCCTGTCCGTGGTGCTGAATATTGCTCTGACAATTATACACAGAGTCCAGTGTCTGCTGACCCTGTCCGTGGTGCTGAATATTGCTCTGACAATTATACACAGAGTTCAGTGACTGCTGACCCTGTCCGTGGTGCTGAACATTGCTCTGACAATACACAAAGTCCAGTGACTGCTGACCCTGTCCGTGGTGCTGAAAAGGCGGGAGTTTTGCCCTTAACACATTGGTTGCCAACAACGAGATTTCTCGTTATTTAATCGTTATTTCTTTTATTAGCGACATCCATTCATTTTTCATCCGTCCAGCCTGACATTATCATTGGGAATGGTTCTGAGCTCGAAAATGGCAAATACCGCCCCCTATCGTCTCCCAGATGGTAATGCACATCATTGGATAGGATTGGATTGAGTGAAAAAAGTGCATCAGAGAAATACTCCGGTCCAGGATTTTCCTATCTCTGGCAAGCAGTGTCGTGTTACCAGAGTCACTGGCGAAGGCTGGAAGCAGCTTGGATCATGCGTCTCGGACTATAACGTTGGATCAATAAACACAATCAATATTTGGAATGGCGATCAGGAATTGGATTCAGCTTTTTGCAGAACATCTGATCTGAGGTAAGGAATCTAATTGACCAGTTTTGGGTTAATCAGAGTTGTTTTTCACATATTTCACAATGTGTGTGTGTGTGTGTGTGTATGTGTGTGTGTGTGTGTGTGTGTGTGTGTGTGTGTGTGTGTGTGTGTGTGTGTGTGTGTGTGTGTGTGTGTGTGTGTGTGTGTGTGTGTGTGTGTGTGTGTGTGTGTGTGTGTGTGTGTGTGTGTGTGTGTGTGTGTGTGTGTGTGTGTGTGTGTGTGTGTGTGTGTGTGTGTGTGGCGTTAGGCGCTGAGCGTGGCACGAATACATGATTTTTCAGCCAGCTTTTGTATCGTGCATAAGAACACAAATACTCTCGATAATCTAGCGTTTATTTGAAAACGGTTCATAAATCAGCCGGAAAATGACAACGTGTTTTGTGTATTCCAGTAAATATGGCTATTTTCGCGGATTTTCTCTGAAATTACTAGAAATCTCCGAAACTATACTCGTATTCAAAACGATATAAAACGGCAATGCACTGATGAAAAAACAATCCGTTTCGTACATGTTGACTGCAAGTAAGTCCTTGTTAATCGATGGGTGTTTAGTTTATGCGTTCGCAAATGTGCTCGTCCTCCCATTGATTAACGTGGTGGCATCCAAGCGATAAATCGCCATATCTGGCTGGCAACCAATGTGTTAATAGGCTAATGTTTCTGGCCTTGCGCCAAGTGGCATTTCAAGCGATTTAACTGTCAATTTCACACATTTACAATGAGCCGTTAGATGCAGAGTCGAAGTTTGTCTTAACCCTTTCAGTACCGCACTACAAAAAGTTAACCCGTTCACTACCACACTACAGACAAAACAAATGGGTATACATGGTCTTCGTTTTTCCAACTTGTGTGCTTTTTTTTTATACAAAACATAGGTTGGAAAATGAAGACCTGGGCCCTGTTTCTTGTACGTGGTTCAACTAAGTCGATCAAGATGTCATTATCCAGCTTCAGTTAACCCGATGTTTGAAGCCGGGATTTTCCTGTTCCACGAAGGTGGATTCAGTCTCGTTAACTCAAGCCAGACTTGCGACTCAGGCTAAATGCGCGCGGCCGCTTTAGGTGAAAAGCCAGCACGTATCGATGGCAGAGATCCTGATTCTCTAACGGCATTGATTGATTAATTGATTTAAGACTTTATTGACAGATTGCAATACGGCTCAATCGCCTCGCCGACAAGTTAAATGCGTTATCTATAGGCTAATTTTAAGTCCCTCATTACCTCAATCAATCAGATTATATTTCTTTAAACTTGCCTGCTGGATTGAATAATCAAATGAGATCTTGCTAGCGAAAATAATTAGTTAACTGTTATACAGAATTACGATACGGCTCTCTTACCCATTGATTGATGTATAGTCAATCTTTAACTTATCTCCAATGTGGTCTAACGGGTTGTTCTTTTGACTTTCACACAGATGACCGGGGTTCGAGACCCTAGTCGTCTCCTTCTTTTTGCAATATAGGAATAATTCAATTTGGTGCACGTTGAGAGCTATATAAAGAATGACATCCTCAATGCATGTAGATTTATAATATTTTAACTTAAAACCAGGCTACTTTGGCGTATAATCATTAATATTATATTCAAAAAAATCATATAGGAAACACCGGGTTTTGAACCCCGGTCGCTGGGTTGGCAGGCTTGAGCACTACCGCTGCACCACTGTTCCAGATGGGATAAATTCATTGTTTATACATTAATGAACGAGAGACCCGTGTTTAGAATATCCTTTGTTTTGAATGAAGTTTATCTCTTTATCCTCATTCATTAATGTGACGTCAACGGCTCATTCAATTTCTCAAATCCGTCAAACAGCGCATCTCATCAGACATCTTAATCCCAGTTACAATTAAAATAACCACATAATGTGTACATCGCACGAGCGAGCGCCACCGTCGCCACGGTATATATAACGTGCATTATTTAGGACAAAGTGAATTTAGTATCAGCATTTTGGGTCTATTTTACATTTCAAAAGCCCCCTCTGGAAGAATGGAGCACAAAAACGTAATTCAGAATGGTATAATGCAGATCGTAGACTGTGGGAATAGTTTCAGGAAACGGGCTGTCACTTCTTTGCGGGGGCGTGGCGATGGTTCACAGGCTAACTTGAACTTAAACTCTGCTTTCGACCAGGCTCAAACTTTTGGATCTGTTGTCATGGTGATTTGGAAAATCCACGTACAGGGAACCGGAAAGTCCGGCTAACTCAGTTATCCAGTTAAAGTTATCCGGCTAACTCAGTTATCCAGGTACAAGAAACAGGGCCCTGGGCCCTCATTTATCAACGTTGTGTAGAAAGTGTTCTATTTCCGTTCCTACGCACGGAATTTAGAATGTGTGTACGCACAGAAATATCGGGATTTATCAACCGTGCGTACACTGGTCCTACGCACACTCCGTATTGATAAATACCATTTGTTCTTACCTTCAATGCTCGTGCATGATTATCCATATATGGCAATGAAACACCCCCCATGGGATGTGAAATAATGGACTAACCCCACTCACCCGAGCGAACTCTGAAAAACTCCACGAGCAAGATTGTTAACGGAGGCGCTGTCGAACCACGAAGACACAACGCTTGTTATGGGAGAAATAAAAGGCGGACTTGTACACAGTGATGTCAGATATCAACGACTCCCTAAGACTATTGCTGCAATTCTGCCTGGACAGCTCAAAATACTAATAAAGACCGTTAACCACTGTTTGGCGTTGGTGTGTCATTCTAACCATGCTGGAATATGAATGCCTTTATTCGTTTTGTTCGATTGGCTACCGGGTATAATATGATTTGTAGAGGCATACAATCTATTTTGTTGTCGGTATTAGGTAGCCTATATGAATTACATATAATAGCATAGCCTACATTATGCAACAGTAACTTGCCCATATATAATAGCACATGGCACAGCCCTGCGAAGCCTGCACAGTAAACTAACTTGATCGTCAATCTAGCTGTAGTATCTTTACGCTTATGAAAACATTACATAATATGTATAGGCTATAGCATTAACACTTTGAATGCCCAACCCGAGTTTTCTCGGGTTTACCCCCCGTGGCTTGAATGCCCATCACGAGAATATTTTTTATTAGCGATCTGAATTCATATTTCATCAACCGAGTCTACCGTTGGAAAATCAGCCACCCCAGGCGCTCAGATGTGAAAAAAGCGCCCCATATCGTCTCCCAGATGGTAATTCACCCTTTTGGATTGGACTCAATGAAAATGAATGAGAAAAAAAAAACCCGGACTCCACATTTTACTTCTCACTCATGTAACCGGGGTCGATCAGCTTCATCATGGACCCTCAGAGCAGTGGGGATTATGTGTTTTTACAGTATACGCGTGGGATCAATAAAAGGATCGATTTTTTTCGAATGGCGATCAGGAATTGGAATAATCCATTTGGATACCATCTGATCTCAGGTAAGTAATCTATGTTACCAGTCTTAGGATAATCAGACCCGTTTTCACGGAGATATAAGCTTTTCCCCTATAATGTGATATGACTGTTTGACTCTAAGAGCGATCAGGAACTGAGAGAATCGATTTTCAGCGCGCGGCACCAGCGTGCACACGTACACATATACTATCGATAATCTAGCGTTTATTTGAAAACGATTTATAAATAGGCCGACAAATGACAACGTTCTAGAATATTACAGTACGGGGCGATTATCATAGAATCCTCTTTTTTTTGTGAAAACAAGGGGTTTTCTAAATGCTATGAAACGGAAATGAACCGATAAAAAAACAATCTGCTTCGACAATGTTGACTGGAAATAGGTCATTGATAATGCGACGGGCAGATTAGACACATAGCCATCATTTAAAACATAGATTAGGCGATATTAATGCTAACATTGAAGTGGATGTGGGCATTCAAGCACTAAATGTGCGCCCCCTGCTTGGCATTCAAAGTGTTAATAGCCTATATTCTCAAATGGCATTTAATGGCTAAATCTCCTGGCTGACGACCAGTATACCTTATATCATATCATATTCCTATATGTCTCCCAGGAATCGTGGGGCTCTGGGGAATAAAGGTTGGGAAGACCCTGCTATGATAGCCTATCCTTTATAATGTTATAGGCTATTTCATTTACAGTTTACTCTATCAGCCTACCCAGCATGTAATACGTTCTTTGTTAGAACTCAACTCGTTATTATTTTGCGCATAGATTGCAGAAATACGGGAACGTTTTGATTTATATTTAAAAGGCTTTGACATTGTAAAACTAAATAAGTGGAATTTCGAAGTTATGTAAGCAGAATACAAGTCATATCACCCACACGATATATGCTACCTGTATATCCAGAGCATGTATGCTTTTCATTCATTTAAGACACATTTAATGTCCGATATTATCGGCCTACCGATATTATCGGCTGATATTTGCATTAAAATGTGATATCGGAAAATATCGGTATCGGTTTTCAAATTTTTATTTATTTTTGTATTTTTGTATTTGTTTTACATTTCTATAACCTTTATTTACCCAGGCAAGCAAGTATGAACAAATTCTGATTTTATTTATTGTCAAACGTATGCATAATGTTGTGTTAATTCCACAACAAGAGATGTGTAATGTTAATTACCTGAAATTATTCCATTTTTGGGGGGGGGGGGGGAACCCTGCATACGGTGTCGGTTGATATCGGTTGATATCGGTATCGGAAATTAAGAGTTGGGCAATATCGGTATATCGGTATCGGTAAAAAAGCCAATATCGAGCATCCCTAAAGGGTTTTGTAATACACATAAACTCAACAAATAACCTCTGTTCTCGTTGCAATGCATTTTTTATTCTTTCTTATACAGTAGGAAGGGGGAAGAACACTATATCGTGGGTGTTCATATGACTTGTATTCTGCTTACAGCTTCGAAATTCCACTTATTTCGTTTAACAATGGCAAAGCCTTTTAAATATAATCAAAACGTTTCCGTATTTCTGCAATCTATGCGCAAAATAATAACAAGTTGAGTTACACGGAGCGTAGTCAGTACACCCCGTAGTATTCCGATAACGCTATATATAAACCATGCTGCATTCATTCAGAAGGAAAGACCTATTATTCCAAATGCTATTTATAGGGTTTTGACCATAATTACACTACTGTTGCTATTTTACAATTAGCTATAATGAACAGGGAAGTGCACAGGACTTTAGAGGGGCAGGTGCTAAAAGGCTGACAAGGGCACTGGGCCTGTGCTATTTTTGGGGGCCCTTTTTTGGCAGGGAGGGGCCTTTTTATGCTTTTTGGGGGGTTTTGGTGATCAAATATTGAATATTGAACTATAATAATCAGTGCAGGAGCTCACTTATCCTTGAAAGACACTTTTATCACTGACTTAAAAGGCCCATACATCTCCATAAATGTTCAGGGCGGAGGGAATAAGTGCTTACCCTACAGACCCCAAGTCTGTTAGGACAGCAGACTCGGTTGGCACTGCTCAAAACATACCTTTTTAAAATAGCTTTTAAATGAATTATTATCTTTATTTCATTGTCTTATTTTTCTTTATTTCTATACATTTTACTTAAATATTTTATTATAATTTGTATCATTGTTTTATGTAGTTTTTTTTTAATCATTTTATTTGTTCTTTTTTAATGTCAACATATTATTTAAATTATTCAAATGGACCTCAAACATGTTCCGTTGTGATGTCACAGTATGGTGTCATAATCAAACATTCTAGAACATGTGTGATGTCACAGTATGATGTCATAATCAAACACTCTAGAACATTTGTGATGTCACAGTATGATGTCATAATGAAACACTCTAGAACATTTGTGATGTCACAGTATGATGTCATCATCAAATGTTCTAGAAGATTTGTGATGTCACAGTATGATGTCATAATAGAACATTCTAGAACATTTGTGATGTCACAGTATGATGTCATAATCAAACACTCTAGAACATTTGTGATGTCACAGTATGATGTCATAATGAAACACTCTAGAACATTTGTGATGTCACAGTATGATGTCATAATCAAACATTCTAGAACATTTGTGATGTCACAGTATGATGTCGTAATAGAACATTCTAGAACATTTGTGATGTGTCACAGTATGTTGTCATAATCAAACATACTAGAACATTTGTGATGTCACAGTATGATGTCATAATAGAACATTCTAGAACATTTGTGATGTCACAGTATGATGTCATAATGAAACACTCTAGAACATTTGTGATGTCACAGTATGATGTCATAATCAAACATTCTAGAACATTTGTGATGTCACAGTATGATGTCGTAATAGAACATTCTAGAACATTTGTGATGTGTCACAGTATGTTGTCATAATCAAACATACTAGAACATTTGTGATGTCACAGTATGATGTCATAATCAAACATTCTAGAACATTTGTGATGTCACAGTATGATGTCATAATATACCATTCTAGAACATTTCTGTACAGTATATATTCAACAATTCTCTCAGAAGATCTTAGATCTCAGAAGACAAGTCAAGATATATAACTTGTTGTTTCCGGCTACTTGTCTGTAAGCTTGAATATATTCTGTAGATACAATTTAAAAACCCCACATGGAAAAAGAAACAATGTCCTGTACAATCCTTAATGACCTGCATCTGGAGGGAAGGTTCTGTGATGTGGTTATTAAAGTCAACAGCACTGAGTTGAATGCCCACAAGGCCCTCCTGTGCGACTGCAGTGACTATTTCAGGTAAGTTTAGCTTGGTTCAGGTTAGCTTGTTTCAGGTTAGCTTGGTTCAGGTTAGCTTGGTTAGTAAACAGATACCATACTGTACTTTTATTGTAAACAGATACTATACTGTACGTCTACTGTAAAAATATACTATACTGTACTTTTACTGTAAAAAGATACTATACTGTACTTCTACTGTGAACCGATACTATACTGTACTTATACTGTAAACAGATACTATACTGTACTTCTACTGTAAAAATATACTATACTGTACTTCTACTGTAAAAATATACTATACTTCTACTGTGCTAAGACCCTATACTTCTACAGTGAAAATATATCGGGCTGTCCCCGACTAAGGATTTGGATAGTAGACTATGATTGGCCAAAATTTGCCGTTAGTCGACTATTAGTCGACTAAAAAAATATTTATATATATATTTTTTTATCATTCCATTTGGGCTGTGGGGGGTGCTTAATGTCTGAAGGAGTCGACTGAAGGCTTCTTGTCCTCTGCAAAAGCATGCAATTGGTCCACTGATGGATACATCTTGATATTTGTCTAGTCTAGTGTGTTCATTAGATGGGTGAAATCCTCTTTCAGTGCCTCTGTGCCTGTTTTCTTAGGCAGTTGGCCTCTGGTATGCATGCCATTAGTGTAACTGAGGGGTACAATTCCCTGACTGTATTACTAGATATGATACTTACTACCACTACCTTTGTACTTAATATTCGGCCACCCAGTACTCGGCATAAATATATTATGATGAACACTGTCACGTAGATGAAACGGATCCAACACAAATGTACGAATTAGAAATAGGTCTTTATTTCTACACAGCGATGGTGTGTAGAGCAAGCACTTAATCAAATCAATCACATTTATGAATGGGAATTAGTATGCACTTTTATGGCAAGAGTATTCGTCGGTATATCAATAGAGAATGTCCAATCTCTGAAGGCGCAGGTGGTACATATACGACCTGGAATAGTTTAAGGAATAACAGCAATGATACTTTAATGATTATATACTGGATACACTAGGGGGGGTTAATCCGGTCGCTTGTAAGCCGACAGGAGTAGGAAGGGGGGGGGGGGGGTAGAATCCGGCTGCCTCATCCGGCCAAGGGTATCCCAGGTGAACCCACTGTAGTGCCGTTCAATGCGCCGGCGATCCTTGGACCACAGATGAAAGCAGATGGACTCTTTGTGGGCCGGCGTCCTCCGGTCCACGGAGGAGAGACGTGAAGCGACCTCGTCTTGCAGAGCGTCTCCTCACCTTGCGTCCTCTCCAGGGGGGGGGGGGTTCCAACACACGGCAGTGTCGGGGGTCTTTATCCATGGAATAATCAACGTATACAAAGCATAATCCGTGCCTGGGAAGGCGGGCTGTCGTCGGTAGAATAATCCGGTATACAGGTCCATAGCCGATCTACGTGTTGCAGGAGTGCGGTTTCTCCCTCCGTGACTCGGGAGTGGAGACATCTAGTGGCTGTACTTCGGTTGAGAGATTTGGCGAGCGGGCCTTGGAGAGTCCATCCCAAACGGGTCTCGACTGCTGCAGGACAGCCTCGGGGTCCGGTATGAACCCGGTCTATCGGGACAATGAGGTCTGCATGGTCGGAGCCTATCAACAGGGTCGGCATAGCATTGTCTATGAGCGGGATCGGTAACTTGCGCAGATGTGCATATTTCTCCATCAGCTTGGCGACGGGGTATGTGTACCGCGACAGTCCTATTTCTTGGCTGGTGAAAACGTCTGTAATCTGGTACCGTCGCTCAGGCTGGCCGCTTGCTGCGATAGAGAATGAGACATTCTCGCCCTTTATCGTCTTCAAATCTCGTCTTATTGTCCGAATTGTCATTTGGGTTTCGCTTCCCCGCAGCCCTAGCTGGGCCGCAGCGGAGGCGAGCAGAAGGGTCTTCTCTGACCCGTCATCGAGGACGGCGTAAGTGTCCAGGACTTTATTCTGGTAGCTTAGTGTCACACGCACTACTTTTAGGAGTACTCGGGCTCCACTGCTGCTGGCGGGATCGATGTACATGACGCTCGCTTTGCTGCTGGATGGTGCGGGTGAAGGGCGCCGTCTGTTACTGTCGTGAAGTATGTCCAGATGGGCTCCATCGCACTTGGTGCACCTTTTCTTTAAGCGGCATTCGGCTGCCATGTGTGAGCGCGCACAGCGAAAACAGCGCTTGTTGGACTTTATCCATTGACTTGCTTCCTCCGCGTTCAGCTTGGGGAAGGAGTCACATTGCGCTAGCCAGTGTTCTTTCTCACAGTAGGGGCACACTATCTTCCACTTCTCCGTTCTGGAGGGGGTACTGTGGCTCCTGCTGCTCGGTACTGACTCCGATTGGTGCATCACAGTCACCGATCTTCTTCCATCATTTAGTCGTCTGGTTCCTTCTCTGGAGCCAGGGGTGCTCCGTCCGAATGTATCTAGCCGTAGGCTGCTGACTTCCCTCGCCAGGAAGTCTGCTAGATCGAGGAGGTTCGGTTCGGGGCCATTCGGGTCTCGGTGGTCTCTCTGTCGCCTAAAACGCTCCTGTCGAGCGGGCGGCAGCTTCTCCAAGATCCTTTCCACATTTGAGTTGGCGTAAAGTTCATGCCTCCCCTTCTCTCTCTGCGCTCCCAACATCCCTACCAGGGACTGCACTCTGATGGACAGGTCGTCCAGTGCTCGATTGTCTATTGCTGGGGGTAAGCGGTCGATGTGTCGGATCTCCTGGATCACGTAATCCCATATGCGCCCATACCTCTGGTCCAATGCTACCAGCGCTGCTGTGTATGGGGTGGTGGAAGTCGCGTAGGCGAGCGCTATATTATGTGCGCGGGGTACCTTTAAGTGCTTCAGTAGGATGGCGTATTTGTGGCGTTCATCCAATACATCCACCAACATGGTCTCCAGACACATGCGGAGTTCTGTATACTGGGCCCGGTTCTCTTGGGTGAAGTCGGGTACCATAGGCGTGCCAATGTATGGCGCTGACTGTGGATACATCGGCGAGCGTTGGGGGAGAGGCCTCCTAGGCGAGTCTCCTCCCGCTCCTTGGTATGGGCTGGTACCGGCAGTGTACCATGGCCCGCTTGTCCAGGTGCTGTTCCTCGGTGCGGGTCGTGCGTCGTGCTCACCCGTGTATAGAGTCGGGGGTCTGTAGCGCAGCTCCGCGGGAGTATAGCCTGGGCTGTACCGGACCTCCTGGTCCGGTAGAGTACTGTGCTGTCGTCGGGCGTGGTTCTCCTCCTCTTCCTCTTCGTCTTCAGTTAGGTCATCCAGTGCTTGTAGTCTCTGGTTTAGCCTCTCCACAGGATATGCTGCTCCTTCCCGGTTGCTAGGTCTCGCTTGGACCGGTGGGGGGAGGTGGTCTGTGGGGGGTATAGACCTCGTCTGTTGGTCAAGTTCAGGGTTGTTTACTCGGCTAGGGGATGCCGCCCTGGAGGTGTGTCTAGACGAGTTCCTGGAGCCTCTGGCGGAGGGAGAGGGTGTTGTCCGTCTGATCAGCTGTTCTATTAGTTGCGCTTGCTGTCTGTCGCGCTCTGCGTCCCGTAGAGCACCAGCAGCTGCTCGCTGGCTGTCTGCTCGGTCTCGGGCCACATTCTCTTCCCTCTGAATGCGTCTTATTTCTAGACGTATATGCTCTTCTTCGCTCCGCTGCTGGATCTGCAGTCGGTCGCGTTCCGCAGCGGCGTTCAGGCTGATGAGGAAGGCCTGCTGTAGGGTCCTCTCTGCCTCGCTGGGAGAAGGCGGTTGTATAGGGGAGCCTTCCCTCGGGGTACTCCTTGCGGAGCCTTGGAGCTCTATCTCCACGGTGCTCTCCCCGTCTTCTTCCGTGCCGAGTTCTCTCTCGGTAGCGTTGTATTCCTCCCGGGACTCATCGGGGACTACTTCTTCAGTACTGGCGGGGTGTGAAGTCATGTCTGGTTCCCACTGGTCCCCACCGTGAACTTGGTCAGTTACATTAGAACCCGTAGGGGCCTCTATGGTCGGGGTAGTCCGGGCGTTGGGGTTAGACATACTTTTACTTTCTAGTTTTACCGCGTTTACTGTTAGTAGAAGACTAGGTTGTTGATTGACAGCGTAAGCCTCTAAGTACTGAGGGAGCCGTCGTTCGCGCTGCGGGCGTTGGTTAGGAGGATCGTTTCGTGGAGTGTTCATCATAGGCCATTTCAATATTAATAACACTATATTAATATTACACTAATTACCCTCCGGCTCGAAGGACCAATTGTAACTGAGGGGTACAATTCCCTGACTGTATTACTAGATATGATACTTACTACCACTACCTTTGTACTTAATATTCGGCCACCCAGTACTCGGCATAAATATATTATGATGAACACTGTCACGTAGATGAAACGGATCCAACACAAATGTACGAATTAGAAATAGGTCTTTATTTCTACACAGCGATGGTGTGTAGAGCAAGCACTTAATCAAATCAATCACATTTATGAATGGGAATTAGTATGCACTTTTATGGCAAGAGTATTCGTCGGTATATCAATAGAGAATGTCCAATCTCTGAAGGCGCAGGTGGTACATATACGACCTGGAATAGTTTAAGGAATAACAGCAATGATACTTTAATGATTATATACTGGATGCACTAGGGGGGGTTAATCCGGTCGCTTGTAAGCCGACAGGAGTAGGAAGGGGGGGGGGGTAGAATCCGGCTGCCTCATCCGGCCAAGGGTATCCCAGGTGAACCCACTGTAGTGCCGTTCAATGCGCCGGCGATCCTTGGACCACAGATGAAAGCAGATGGACTCTTTGTGGGCTGGCATCCTCCGGTCCACGGAGGAGAGACGTGAAGCGACCTCGTCTTGCAGAGCGTCTCCTCACCTTGCGTCCTCTCCAGGGGGGGGGGGGTTCCAACACACGGCAGTGTCGGGGGTCTTTATCCATGGAATAATCAACGTATACAAAGCATAATCCGTGCCTGGGAAGGCGGGCTGTCGTCGGTAGAATAATCCGGTATACAGGTCCACTCGCTCGTCGGCTCTGGGGCTCCTCGGGTGCAATCTCACATGGGGTCGATCATCCTGGTTAAGCAGCCAGTTCTCTGCCCGAAACGATGGGGTGCTGACTACGGTAGTATTCTCACCGCACGAAGCACTATATATTAACAGACTATTATTAGCTTAATAGACTACGTCCAACTCGACGATATAGTGCCAAATATGACTATTCAAATATTAATATACACGATGTCTCAATACCGATGGTAAGCCGAACTTGGCCTTACTCCCACACGTGGCGTCGCGGGGAGGCTTTACGTCTGTGACTCTATTGGAGGGTAAGAAACTGGACTGAAAAGGAAGTCCTACTTTAGTAGCGCAGTATATATACGCACTATGAACAAATAGTCCCATTAGTGGTGCGGTAGCCAGATTCCTACGCGGAACTAGGACTTGTTCGTACATGTTGAGCGGTACGTTTGAACTGGGTCTGGGGGGTATGGCAGCCTGGCACCAAGGTCTCGACCAATAGTAGAATGGAGACTATTATGGGATGTTCAGTAGGCTAGAATGGATATTCAATGCATATTGTACAAGGAATATACAAGGGATATCAGGGAATATTAGAGAATATACAAATACAATTAAATATATATATATAATAAATATATATATTCGGTTTAATCTGGCCCTTCACAACAATTAGCGTTAGCCACGCTTCTAAGAGGTTGGCAGTAGACTACGGCTCTTTTCGACCGATGAGTCGACGGGTCAGCCCTAATTACTACACAGGACAGAATGTTGCTTACTGTTTACTCATCAGATATCTCTATACTGTGCGTCCCACAGAGCCCTCTTCACTCGCTGGAGCGACT
The DNA here is from genome assembly GCF_963971535.1 of Notolepis coatsorum. Classification (NCBI taxonomy): domain Eukaryota; kingdom Metazoa; phylum Chordata; class Actinopteri; order Aulopiformes; family Paralepididae; genus Notolepis; species Notolepis coatsorum. Next base: position 41,423 of record NW_028172485.1, read on the forward strand.
CAGAGAAACTCGTCTACACTATCCCTGGGGTGTCCCCGGGTATGATGCGGCTCATCATAGAGTACGCCTACAAACGCTTTGTGCTGGTGACAGCAGAGAACGTGAAAGAGCTTCTGGTGGCTGCAGACCAGCTTCGCGTCACTGGCATAGTAGGAGCATGCTCTGACTTCCTAGAAGGCCAGCTGTCTCTGGAAAACTGTGTCGGCATCTGGAGGTTTGTGGACATCTACTGCTGCCCTGACCTGATGCGCAAGGCCCATCTCTTCATAGTGTGCCACTTTGAGGAGATGTTGCACGTCTCACAGGAGTTTGTGGAGCTGTCCCCACAGCAACTGGTGGACATCATCGAGAGGGATGATCTGAACGTGAAGAGCGAGGAGACGGTGTTCGAGGCCGTCCTCCGTTGGATCGACCACTCCCGTGAGGAGCGTAAAACACACATCCCTTTGCTGCTGCCCAAGGTAACTAATTGTATTACGGATACACAAACATGGTTGCTAGTGTCTGAGCCACATTTATTTTAAATTACATTTATATTATTTTACTTTTTCTTGTTTGTCTGTCTCTTGTCAAGGTCATTATGATTCATGTTACTGTTATTATTGTTGTCGTTGCTGTTGTTGCTGTTGTTGCTGTTGTTATTATTATTATTATTATTATTATTATTATTATTATTATTATTATTATTATTATTATTATTATTATTATTATTATTATTATAATAATAATAATAATAATAATAATAATAATAATAATAATAATAATAATAATAATAATAATAATAATAATAATAATAATAATTATTATTATTATTATTATTATTATTATTATTATTATTATTATTATTATTATTATTATTATTATTATTATTATTATTATTGTACTGTTATGTTCTGTTTTATGTATGAAAAGAAAAGAAAAGAAAAACATTTATAAAAATAAAAATAAACGAATTATATTACTGTGCATTACATTAAAATAACACTAGGTTCCCTAGTACAGTGGTTCTCAAACATTTGGGTCCAAACTTCCCTAGCAACAGAAACCGTCTACAACCGTTGTCTTGTCTCTTCCCAGGTTCGCATGGGCTTGATGAGGCCTGACTACTTCAGGAGCAACGTCCAGAACAACCCTGTGGTGAGGGACAGCCACGACTGCAGGCCCCTCATCCTCAGCGTCCTGAACCCCCCTGGCTCCGACAGGCTCCCAAACCCCCTGACCCGCCCACGCCGGCCCCAGGAGGTCCTATTGGCCATCGGAGGCCGGGGTAGCATGGAGGCTTACAATATCCGAGCCGGTGGATGGATGGACGTGAGCGTTGAGGGGGAGAGACTAAGCCCCCGGACCGCCCACGGCACCGCTTATCTCCACGGTCTGGTCTACTGCGTCGGCGGCCTGGACAACTATGAGCGTTTCAGGCGCAGTGTGCACAGGTTCAACCCCGTCACTCGCAGCTGGCTGCAGGCGGCTCCCATGCACTCACGCCGCTGTTACGTCAGCGTGGTCGCGTTGGATGGCTGTATCTACGCCATGGGAGGGTCCGACGGACACGTGAACCTGAAAACCGCAGAGCGCTACGAGCCTGAAACCAACCAGTGGACACTGATCTCACCCATGCTGGAGCACAGGACCGCCGCCGGGGCAGCAGCCCTCCAGGGCAAGGTGGGTGGAACTGAACACATGATCAGAAATCATAAATGTCTTTATTGCCAAGTAAGCTTGCACATACAAAAGATGTGTCTGGGTCCTTTGGTGCATCAACATTAACAGACAATTAAAGTAGAATGAAATCAAATGGAATATATAAACTAAATTAGAATATTATTTCTTATTACAGGTTTACATCTGTGGTGGCTTCAATAGGGCAGGGTATCTGCTCACAGCTGAGTGCTACAGCCCAGACACCGACCAGTGGACTCTGATCGCCCCCATGAGCAGCAGGCGTCTCGGACTGGGAGTCGCTGCGTACGGAGGACAAGTCTATGCGGTAGGTGCACACAGAGACAAATGCTTTATAATAGATATTTCTATAGATATGTATCATTTGACTTGCAATGCTGCTGTGATGCCCTCATTTCCCTAAGTGGATTAATACAGTGTCTGCCTGCCGCCTGCCTTAACCACATACTAAAACATTCCTCTCATGTGTCCTGTCCTCAGGTGGGAGGGTTTGACCGTGGAAACTACCTGCGTAGCGCGGAGGCCTACAGCCCCTTGACTGACTCCTGGTGCGCCCTGCCCGCCATGCTCACCCCCCGCAGCTGCTTTGGCATCGCGGTGCTGGACGACCTGCTCTTCGTGGTCGGAGGCTCCAATGACTTCCGCTCCATCGCCAACGTGGAGCGCTATGACCAGAGCAGCAACAGGTGGACTGTAGCCGAGGACATGAAGATCCCGCACGGTGGCCTAAGCTGCTGCATAATGCATGGCCTGCCATTTAACATGAGCCAGTACGCTGCTCCCTGTGGAGGAGGAGGATGAGCAGGAGGAGGAGGAGGAGGAGGAGGAGCAGGAGGAGGAAGATGAGGAAGAGTAGGAGCAGGAGCAGGATGAGGAGGAAGAGGAGGAGGAGGAAGATATGGAAGAGTAGGAGGAGGAGGAGGAGGAGGAGGAGGAGGAGGAGGAGGATTAGGAGATGGAGGAGAAGGAGGAGGAGGAAGAGTAGGAGGAGGAGGAGGATTAGGAGGAGGAGGAGGATTAGGAGGAGGAGGAAGATGAGGAAGAGTAGGAGGAGGAGGAGGCAGAGGAGGAAGATGAGGAGGAGGAGAAGGAGGAAGAGGAGGAAGAGGAGGAGAGAGAGGAGGAGGAGGAGGAAGATGAGGAAGAGTAGGAGGAGGAGGATGAAGAGGAGGAGGAGGCAGCAGGGGATCCATCTAAGAACCATAAACATTTATTAGACCAAAAGAAATCCTAAGAAATTAATAAATTACTATCAGCCAAATGTGGTGCATTTCTTTCTTCTAGTAATTCAGACAATATCGGTTTTTAGTTTGTGTAATGTAATGTAATATCTGTTTTTTGTTTGTGTAATGTAATGTAATATCTGTTTTTAGTTTGTGTAATGTAATGTAATATCTGTTTTTAGTTTGTGTAATGTAATGTAATAGGAACCCGGAAACCGAACTCTGTTGCGGAAAGTATACACGCGTCCTGTCTAGTGTACATCTCCATTTGTGTTTTTGTGCCTTTTATGTTCCATGTATGGATCACAATGGAAACAAGCCTGGGCTTTATTGTGTTTTATCAATTTTTGACCAGCGTGTTGACACTGTTATTGTTTGTCTTTCAAATGTTTGTCCTACGATTGTGTCAAAATAAAGTATTCAATCAATTCAATCAATCAACTATGAATTGAAAATGGGGGACCCTGATGTAAACAAGACAATTGCACTGTTGCAGAACTGTTCTTTCTTTGTTTCTTTGTTGTTGAAATATTAAAGTTATCAAAAATGACAATTTTCTTGTTGTGTTTTCCTGCATTTAACCTTTTCAAACAAAGCCATCATGAAACTGACAGAATAACTGAACAATAAAGTATAATATATTGTGTGGTACCCTATCAATAACTTTGGCAGACAGGGAATATAATACATTTTCCTCAACTATACTTTCTCTCTCTCGATGGATAGCTGTTTGTTGACGTGTTAAAAACGCATCAGTAGCAGGATTACTGTCATTTTGATTACTGTAGTTTGCCTGGTATGTAGCCTTGGTTGGTGGCTGCCCCACGAATGTTTTACATATAAAAACGCCACTGTGCGTGCGTGCACATGTATGTGTGTGTAGGGGGCTCCACAAGAGTCTGGCCCAGAGGCCTCTGCATTCTTAATCTGGCCTTGATAGTAGTAGAGACATATTAGTATAGTAGGAAGAGTGCATGATAGTATAAGACAGTAAGAAGGTTAGTTTTCTATTATACTACATCGTTATTTCTCAAGGACCCCACGGACAGTGTCCCAGTGGCCGTCCTGTCCCTTATCAAAGTATTTTAGCAGGCTGCCAGTTCCATGTTCAGCAAATCCAAGTATTCCTGCAACCAAGAATCTTTAGAGAAGCGGGCTGGATTACACTCAAGTAGATAAGCAATTTGGTAGAATATGGTAGCTAAGCAACCCAATCTCCAGAGCCATTTTGACAGTGACACTATTGTCTGGTCAGACATGATGTAGGGCATACAGGGACGTCGACACAAAAAAAAACTCTGACATTAGGGATAATACTTCAATGGGAGGACTGGGAGATTTGCGAGTGCTTAAAATATATCTTAAATTATGGCTATGGGTCTAATACACCCGTCACTTATCAATTACTTGCTTGCAGTCAACATGTACAAAACGGATAGTTTTTTCATCAGTACATTTCCGTTTTATACCGTTTTGAATAGGAGTATAGTTTTGGTGATTTCTAGTAATTCCAGAGAAAGACGCGATAATAGCCCTTTAGTGGAATACACTGTGGTAAATATTGACGTTGAATTTCATAATTAATATGTGTGAATAAATTAGAGAACCATAAATGTAAAGCCAGATGTACCTTTCAATAGCAGAGTGGACTCAGTGGCTAAACAGTCTCAACTGTCAGTTGAGACAGCTGCATCAGATAACAGCTGCAACAGTTATTTCAACCCCCACTCAAGCAATGACTAAATTAGAGAACAAACGACACCTTCTCGAACTGACTGTATGTAAATGCTGATCAGAGACAGCTGGGTTGACCACAGGGCAGACCAGTTTAGACTTGTTGAAGCATGGACACTAACTCACAGACAAAGTAATCTATTAATCAACTGTTTAGTATCAAAAGGTATCATATGATGTCTGGTATCAGTCTTAGAAAGCACTGACTGTACTTGGATGATATTAGACATCTATAGCCATATAGAAGGAATGTTAAAGTTATATATTATTCATTTAAGAGGAGATTTCTGTTGGGACAGACCCAATCAGGAAGACACTGACGGGGGCCACTAGCGTCCCCCTCTGGGTATTGAGTCAAGATCCACACAGGAGATCAAAGGGGGGGGGCAGCCGGCCTCCCCCCAGAGAAACCCAGAGGGAGGGGCTGCCAGCACCCACCGGACACCCCCACAAGAAGACGCTGGATTGGACCAGCCATATGTAGTATTGGCTAGACATGATAGGATATAAGGAAGAGACAAATTGTTATTCAGGAGCTCTCAGGCCGGACTCAAACAGGGGTCTGGGGGCTCCCCCACCGCTAAACCACCCAGAAACAACTGTGAGCTGATTGCATTTTACGTGAGTAAATCATGGGAAACATCAATGGTTGTTTATAGATTAGAGTAATGTACAGATCCCTGATCTGTAAACCAGATTTACTCATGTATAATGTGTACAGTAAACCATGTATGTTCAAATTATGTTAACCAAGTGACTGTTTGATATGCAGTATTTAGGTTTGAGATGCAAACCTGATTGTGATATTTCTGTACAACAGACAGCTGTTAATATTCTCTGATCATCTTTTGTATGTAGAAGTCAACCTTTTATTCACCCCTGGCTCTGATCAAATAAATCAGCTGAGTTGAACTACAATTCTGGTTTGTCTGGCGCACACGTTTTATTCTTCATCTGCATTAAGCCAGATGAGGAGACCAACCATTCTATCAGTATGAATCTTTCCTCCTCCTTCCAGATAAATCAATCTCATTGTATTGTGCTACAATAACCAAATGTGGTAATATTGCCTTGGAATTTCATAATTAATATGTGTGAATAAATTAGAGAACCATAAATGTAAAGCCAGATGTACCTTTCAATAGCAGAGTGGACTCAGTGGCTAAACAGTCTCAACTGTCAGTTGAGACAGCTGCATCAGATAACAGCTGCAACAGTTATTTCAACCCCCACTCAAGCAATGACTAAATTAGAGAACAAACGACACCTTCTCGAACTGACTGTATGTAAATGCTGATCAGAGACAGCTGGGTTGACCACAGGGCAGACCAGTTTAGACTTGTTGAAGCATGGACACTAACTCACAAACAAAGTAATCGATTAATCAACTGTTTAGTATCAAAAGGTCTCATATGATGTCTGGTATCAGTCTTAGAAAGCACTGACTGTACTTGGATGATATTAGACATCTATAGCCATACCAAAGGGTTAAAGCGATCATGTCACACCCCCCCTCGTGAGACAAGCCAGGTCCCTTCATCTCAGCAAAAGATCACACGGACGTGGGCCACCGATGGGCCCCTTCTGTCTCTGTCCCATCAACGTCGCCACAACCCCAGGGGGGGGGCTGCCAGCGCCCACAAGGACACCCCCCACAAGAGATCAACCCCCACAAGAGGACGCTGGATTGGACCAGCCATATTTATTATTGGCTAGAAATGATAGGATATAAGGCCCTACATAGGGTTATTCAGGGGCTCTCAGGCCGGAACCAACCAGGGGTCTGGGGGCTCCCCCACCGCTTCGAAACCACCCAGAAACTGCTGTGAGCTGATTGCATTGTACGTGAGTAAATCATGGGAAACACCAAATGGTTGTTTATAGATTAGAGTAATGTTGTACAGATCCCTGATCTGTAAACCAGATTTACTCATGTATAATGTGTACAGTAAACCATGTATGTTCAAATTATGTTAACCAAGTGACTGTTTGATGTGCAGTATTTAGGTTTGAGATGCAAACCTGATTGTGATATTTCTGTACAACAGACAGCTGTTAATATTCTCTGATCATCGGTTGTATGTAGAAGTCAACCTTCTATTCACCTTGGACTCCTGGCTCTGATCAAATAAATCAGCTGAGTTGAACTACAATTCTGGTTTGTCTGGCGTACACGTTTTATTCTTCATCTGCATTAAGCCAGATGAGGAGACCAACCATTCTATCAAGTATGAATCTTTCCTCCTCCTTCCAGATAATCAATCTCATTGTATTGTACTACAATAACCTCAAATTATTGTAGGAAGTCTGTGGGAATTTACTACAGAAATGGTGCCGTGCTGCCCTACCCTTTGTGTCTCCCCCTGGAAAGGTGCGGTAGGGTCTTGTAATATGTATCATATCTGGATCTTGCTGTGTGTTGGGGACACGGGGCGAAGAGCTGGGGTGTTGCTGCGTTTGAAGTGATTAACGATGGGCTTGTTGTCTGAATGGAGGAGGGAGAGGAGCAGGATGGAGCGTGGTTGTGTACGCCACTGTTTGGGGCCCGCGGTGAATATGGCGTCTGCGTGCAGGGTTGGGGGTTGCGGTGTCTTAGCTTGTGTGTCCGGAGGTATGACGATCGCGCTTGTTGTGCAGTGAACATGCAAACGTAGGCTTTTTGTGTTTGTGTGTTCATTCAGACACAGGAGGCCGGTCTCGGCCCAGCGGGCCACGGGGGTTAGTTAACTCGTATGGAATATACTTTATGAACTATACGGGGGAGTTGCACCAAGAAGGGTGGTGGCGCACAGACTATCTGGTCATGTTGTAAAGGAAGATAGCGTCGCATGACGGCAGGTAAAAGGCTTTTCTTGCTAGGAAGCACGGTTATTCTGTTGTGTACGACAGGGGCGCGTTCTGAGTATGTAATTGCCCTAAAATTATTCTCAGGAAGAGGGCGCAGGTAAGACAAGGAGATTTGACTGTTCTGAAATGGAAGGGGAGCTGGGTCCAAGGTGCATTATGTCCCTGCTTGTAGCCACAGATAGCGGGACGGGGACCGTGAGTGACGGGTCAGTATGGGCATAAATGCATCGGGCTAAGGGTTCTGTTACTATTTCAGAACATGTAAAGTCAAGTATGGTGAAAGATTGTTAGGCCCTGGCATGATCAGCGCAGGGGTCTGTGCGATTGCAGGATTAAAACGTAGTAATTAATGGAAATGTAGGGTGCCGGCGTGTTCAGGGTGCGTAGTACGTTCTATGGTAGGATTATAGCACAAATTAAATGTAGATATATTTGCCGTCCTTGGGCATAGTATCCTTTTTAAGCTTGAGCGAAACCGGCCTGTTGATTAATTACGTTCGCTGTGATACAAAAACATTCGGTCGAACTGACTGATAAGTACTTAATGGTTTTGTTATGATATTTTAATGACCAACGGACATATTATGTTTGAGGCGAGTCCCTGCTGTTGGTTGGGGCTAGCTGGCTAGCTCTGTGGAAAAGTCCGCGGTGAGGCTGGGGACGTTACGATGGCGTTATGAGAGAATTGATTAAACACTGTGGCGGCGATTACAAGTAAGAGGCGGTTGAGACGCAGGGTGGCAAAATTGTGGCCGTTTTGAAGGTTAGGGAGGGGATTAGGCACCCCGAACCTCTAGCCTTCAACAGGCGGCAGTGGGCTCGCAAGAGTCTGGGCGCACGTTAAACACATTCTATAGTGCTGGGGAGAAACTGAAGGCCCTCGTGCGTAACGAGGTATGAAATAACATACCACTGTGGCACCGTCTAGTCGGCCCAGGAAACGTCGCACGTAAGTTGGTGTGGGCACTGGGTGGTACGTGGGCGACAGTCCACACCTAGGAGCAGGGCGGTGCGCCGTAGGGGGCACAGCTCCTGCCATGAACAGGCAAGGCTGGCGAAAACGGTCAATATTTCCATGCCCAGAGCAAGCGGGGTGGGGACAAGACCGTCGGTTTCTAAACTGAGTGGCTGATAGGTACTACGGACAGTCAGCTGCTTGGGGTCCTGACTCGATGACGGACTATGAGGTCGCTATCGACTGGGTCGCCAGCCGGTCAGGAGAGCGTTATGACCCCTGCTTATAGTCACAGATAGCGGGACGGGGACCGTGAGTGACTGGACAGTATGGGCATAAATGCACTTGGCTCAATGTACAGTCAGGCCACGGTAACCTTACTAGCCGATACAGGGTTAGTAGGCGAGCTGTGCTTCTGTGATCAGTGTTTTTGAAAAGAAAATGCTGGGAAGCAGAGGGATGAGGGGTGTCAATTCAGAGGAATCTGAATTGTCTCTCCTAAGATTGGAAAGGGACCCAGCCTTAAACTGCACCTGAAGGTAAGATAAGGGGACTTCTTCTGTTCATGTGAGGAGACCTTAGCCTGGAAGTGGAGGCCTGTATCCTTGGTTGGGTGAGAGGGGGTCCAGTGTAGGCGGCAATGCGGCCCTGAAAAAGCCGGTTTCCCCACACGTGGTATCTCCTGATCCTGGAGGGGAGAGGTGCATCTAAGTAGGGCAAGGAGTGCATCCGAACGGGAGGAGGGTACTCTTAACTGGAAGGAGGTTAGAAGGGTCAAAGCGCAAAGCGTATTATTAATGCGGTAACGTGGTAAATGATATTAAGGATTCGCTGCTTGGTGACGTCATGGTGTTGTGGAGAGTATGTAACGTTCGCGGTGCTATGAAGTGAGGCGGAGAAGGTAGGAGAAAGGGTTCGTGTTGAACTATGTGTGCGGCGTTGGTTGGTGTAAATGTTTTAAAAATTATTTTCTGTTAGAGTGGTTGGCTATTTGAAGCTTGTGTGAATTGTTTATGCTTTGGATGGTACTGAGCGAATTGCGTGGATGAACGGATCTTGAAAGGCACGGCTCCCGTGAGGGCCTTGAACGTCGCATTAGAGCTGGCTAAAGCTAGTTAGCTTGCATGCCGTTGTTTTGTGGCGTTTGGGGGGCGGCATATGTTACGTTTCGAGTTTTGAGAAAGATGTTGGGGAAGGGGTAAAGAAACGTGATAAATGTCGTGGCAGATTATGAATATCGGGGCATGTTATTATGTTGTCGTGGCAGACCTTGGTTGTCATAGCAACGTTAACAGCCGCTTCGGTTGCCACTGCGCATGCGCGGTACAACGTGGATGGGGTCTCGTGCATTCGGAATAGTTCGCTCAGGGGATAGAAACGGGTAAGAGGACATTCTGCATTATGTAATATGGCGGTGTTTGTATATTGTGCATTGTATTTTTGTGTAAGCAGGGGAAGAGGTGTAACATGTATAGGGATTGATTAGAAATATGTACAGCTCAGTACACACAATTGTTGAGGGGATGCAGACCAGAGGAAGACTTTTGTCTTGTTTACATCAGGGTCCCCCAGTTTCAATTCATCAGATAGTCAGTCAGTACTGCTACAACTACATACCAGATTTGCAAATTCAGTCACCCGTGTTGAAATTGAGAGTAGCTATGGGCTGAATTTGGAAAATGGCTCTACACTAAAGTTACATGTTGCTTGCAGTAAAATCAATTTAGGACTAACCATTATAAATGTTATGCTGAGATGAAACATGCTTACATGTAAAATGTTCTATGGTTGATACTTGTTATAGCTTTAATAACACTGTTGATTTAAATAGGATAATGTTTATATTATTTGCTAAATGTTTTTATAGTGAAATTTGATACAAGCCCGGTTGTGAAGCAGGATAATTTACTGATGCTTGTTTTGGATTGCTAAATCTTTAATACACTGTTGATATGGTTAGGACATGTGTTTATGCTTGTTTTAGATTGTTAAAATCTTTGATATAGTGTTAAAGTGTTGACACAAGCCTTCGACTTGTAGGATAATTTATTGATGGAGGCTTGCTGAAGATGACAAATTTTGACATGAGTGTTTTATTAATCCTTAATAATTTTATACGCTGGGGAGGGGGTTGGCCTTCTCCCTGGGAATGTGTGATTAATTCAAAAACCTGGGGGCGCTTGCCTCTGGGAAGATGAGAAGTGTGATTAACCGTTTAATGATTTACAGATGAAGGGTTGTATTACCCAGGGGGGTAGGAATCCTTTTGAGGCGGGCCAATAGGCCCAAGGGGGGTCAGGATGTACAGCTGTTGTTTACAATGGCTGTTTGTTCTTTTATGACAGGATGACGTGAGATTAGATGCAACAGGAGAGAGAGGTCAGAGGTGAAGATGCAGGAGACAGTTGTAGAGTGAGAGAACAGTTGGCAGTTATTTTTATGACAGGGGAAATGTTGAGACAGGAAGCGTGCTAATACAGGACACAGCTGATGGAGGAGTGAGCACAGTAATTGAATTAGGATAGCCAGCTCAGATGAGGTTAATTACATTGGGGGGCTACCTGTTTGATTAGAAGGATTAGCTTTGGCTCTCAGGACACTGGGTATGTTTTGGGGTCTATCGCTGAGGGGGTTCCCAGACTTCCTCTGGATGTGAGGAGTAGAAGATACAGTGAGAACTGTATGGTGAGAAAGTGTGTGTTGTATTAGCCAGAGATGAGTGTAGCAAGATGAGAGAGTAGAAGAGATGAGCGCAGGGGAACTAACCCATTGTCGGTCTGTGGTTGATTAACGAGTGTATGAGAGAAATATATGTTTATAATATGAATGATTACTGGAGCTCGTAATTTTGGTTGAGCTGGTACAGATGGTATTTTTTATTTAAATTTAATTTTTGTATGTATGTGTGAGATTGAGATGTCCTTCAGTGGATGATTGAGCGGGGGATGGGGGCAAGGAGGCTTTGTCTACCCATTCACACCCACACACACACACACAGACACACACACACGCACACACACACACACAGACACACACAGACACACATTCACACAATTTGGTCACACATGCATGCACACACGCAACTTAGCTTTCACTTAAGGTGAAACTGGTCTTAAGAATAACAAAATGGGTTTAAGTATGATATATCTGTGTTTATGTAATCAATTGGATGAGGAATTGGATTCGATTTTTAGAGTTATTTTCTATTTTTAATCTTTGAATTTAGAGTTTTGATTTCTTTTCTTTTCTTTCTAGATAACCATTAAGGTGGTCTGCGGTTGGAGCTGGTTAATTTCATTTGATTTTCACATCTGTTTTGAATGTTTTTTTGATTATTTGCGTTTTGTTTGTTGTTTCTCTATGATCTGGTGAGAGGACGGTTGAAGCGTGAGGATACGTTGGATCAGAGTGTCGACAAGAGCTAAGTGGTCCCATTACGTTTTGCATAATGATTAACCATTTGGCGTCTCTTGAGAAATATTTGACATATTGTATAAGGAAAATTTGTTCTGTGTTTTTGTTCCCTTGCAGTTCAGTCGGAGAGGGAGGATGGACCATCACAAGTGGGGGGATCATGGGGAAAATGTGTAGGGATACATTTCATTAGATTATGACACGATGGTGTGACCCGTTCAGTCAGTTCCTGTGGGAGATTGTTGGATTATGAAGAGAGGTCGCTTGGGACTCTACCCCTCCTTCAATATAGCCCCGAATACGAAGGCCGGAGGTTGAGACAAACCTCCAGACTGACGGAGTCGTTCGTCTGTAGATCCATGGAAATACAGTCATGGGACAGAATATGACGAGGTCCAGGCCTACAAACGTTGGCTTCAGCTGAGGCTGGCCGACATGGGGTGGAGGGGGGGGGGGCGAAAACGGTCGGAGACTGTGCAACCAAAGCGTTGAACAAGGGCCTCTGTGTGATTGATTGGTGTGTTGGACGGGAAGTGACTGAACGGTAACAACTGGTATAGATTATGACACAACGCAAGAGTACTAAACTAAACACATACACATAGGTAGAGTAAAAAGTAAGGTGTAGGTTATGGCCGACATGGTGAAAATTTTTTTTTTCCCTTGCGTGGTGCTCCGCCCTCCCTGTCCGTCTGTGCGCAGAGGTGGTAAGGTTTATGTCCATAGGGATGTTCATAAAAGGGGGGAGAGGTGAGAAGACCAACTGAGTTGATTGTGCAAAATGTGATTGGGCTGACTTGGAAAAGGAATTAACAGGAGAGGAGAAGCAAAATGTATGAAAGAATGAAGAATAATCTCTGTGTCTCCACAGATCATGTCAACGGATACCATAATTTTAAAAAAAATTGTGTTTTACTTTAATGTGTAATGTTTAGATTACATTGTTTTAATTGTTTTCAACAAATAAGCCTCTGGCTGTGAGCCCAGAGGAACAAAGCCTGATGATAGTAGGTGGTAAACACTGTTTCATTAAGGCAGAATAGGTTAATTGGGGATCTGGATGAAGGGGTCACCAGGATTCCCCGGGAGGGGGCCATAGTCAGGGGAATGTGGGGGAGAAAAGAAGAAGACAAGAAGAAACTAATTGATGATATGTACCAAAGAATAATGAAAAAGAAAAAATATGAGAAAAAAGAAAAATTGAGAAAAATTGGGAAAAATATGATTTTTATTATTATATTGTATGGTTAGTATGTATAGAAAATCAAGTCAATATACAGTATGTGACAATTGAATTGTCAAAGTGGGGAAATGTGGTAAATATTGACGTTGAATTTCATAATTAATATGTGTGAATAAATTAGAGAACCATAAATGTAAAGCCAGATGTACCTTTCAATAGCAGAGTGGACTCAGTGGCTAAACAGTCTCAACTGTCAGTTGAGACAGCTGCATCAGATAACAGCTGCAACAGTTATTTCAACCCCCACTCAAGCAATGACTAAATTAGAGAACAAACGACACCTTCTCGAACTGACTGTATGTAAATGCTGATCAGAGACAGCTGGGTTGACCACAGGGCAGACCAGTTTAGACTTGTTGAAGCATGGACACTAACTCACAGACAAAGTAATCTATTAATCAACTGTTTAGTATCAAAAGGTATCATATGATGTCTGGTATCAGTCTTAGAAAGCACTGACTGTACTTGGATGATATTAGACATCTATAGCCATATAGAAGGAATGTTAAAGTTATATATTATTCATTTAAGAGGAGATTTCTGTTGGGACAGACCCAATCAGGAAGACACTGACGGGGGCCACTAGCGTCCCCCTCTGGGTATTGAGTCAAGATCCACACAGGAGATCAAAGGGGGGGGGCAGCCGGCCTCCCCCCAGAGAAACCCAGAGGGAGGGGCTGCCAGCACCCACCGGACACCCCCACAAGAAGACGCTGGATTGGACCAGCCATATGTAGTATTGGCTAGACATGATAGGATATAAGGAAGAGACAAATTGTTATTCAGGAGCTCTCAGGCCGGACTCAAACAGGGGTCTGGGGGCTCCCCCACCGCTAAACCACCCAGAAACAACTGTGAGCTGATTGCATTTTACGTGAGTAAATCATGGGAAACATCAATGGTTGTTTATAGATTAGAGTAATGTACAGATCCCTGATCTGTAAACCAGATTTACTCATGTATAATGTGTACAGTAAACCATGTATGTTCAAATTATGTTAACCAAGTGACTGTTTGATATGCAGTATTTAGGTTTGAGATGCAAACCTGATTGTGATATTTCTGTACAACAGACAGCTGTTAATATTCTCTGATCATCTTTTGTATGTAGAAGTCAACCTTTTATTCACCCCTGGCTCTGATCAAATAAATCAGCTGAGTTGAACTACAATTCTGGTTTGTCTGGCGCACACGTTTTATTCTTCATCTGCATTAAGCCAGATGAGGAGACCAACCATTCTATCAGTATGAATCTTTCCTCCTCCTTCCAGATAAATCAATCTCATTGTATTGTGCTACAATAACCTCAAATTATTGTAGGAAGTCTGTGGGATTTTACTACACACAAAACACGTTGTAATTTTTAGGCTGATTATCGAATCTTCCTGAAATCAACGCTAGATCACCATTATTATCCTTCCTCGTGCATACATGAAATGGCCCTCGTAGCGTTGCCCCCCCCCCCCAGTGTGCAATCCATATCAGGATCTTTGGGGGAGCGGGGGGGGGGGGGGGGGGGTTGGTCAGGCGCAAAAAAAAAATCAGAGCGTCTCCCTGAGTCTCGCAACTGCCGTGAGAGAGAGAGAGAGAGAGAGAGAGACGCCCGCCCGCGGAGAGAGAGAGAGAGAGAGAGAGAGAGAGAGGGGGGGGGGAGAGAGAGAGACGCCCGCGAGAGAGAGAGAGACGCCTGCGGAAAGAGAGAGAGAGAGACGCCCGCGAGAGAGAGAGAGAAAGAGAGAGAGAGAGAGAGAGTCCAGCTCACTGCACTGCCGCGGAGAGAGAGAGAGAGAGAGAGACTCCAGCTCACTGCCGCGGAGAGAATTACATTTGTTTTTCTTGCAGTTTTATTAAAAGTCACTCCTCATCTCCAGTAGTAAAAAAATGCAACATTATCGCCACCGACCTGTCCTGTCCTGATGGTCTGCCCAATTCTCAAAATCTGCATGTCACAGAAGTAGTCCCCGCAGCAAGTTGCTTCGTCTTCTTTGTAAAATCTAAATTGGTTAGAAAAACTTTCGACATTATCCTGGATGCGTCTATTTGTGCCTGCAGAGTGCAGACTGCAGTGCAGCGCCGCCACGCTCCGAATGGTGAACGCAAGAATAGCATGCATGTTCCATGCGTATTACGAGTAGGGTATATCTGCAGTGCCGCCCGCAACCTATTGTCTATTACGGTGAATTTGTGCGGAAATCATTTATACATCAAAATAGCATTTATTTCAGTAATTTAGAGACCCCCCAAAGATTCACAAATCATGTATTCAGGTGAGCTGATGTCTGATCTAAGGGAGCCATGGCTCACCGAGCTCCCCTCGTGAATCGCACCCTGCCCCCCCCCCCCCCCACACCTCCTGCACCCAACGGAAAACAGCCACACATACACACACAGATACAGCGTCGATCGGGGTAGAAATACATATCAGATCATCGATCAAATTTATATAGAAATAATCCAATTATCTGATCGCCATTTGAAGTACTGGGCACGTTCAACAGCATTGCATATGAGGGGGGGGGGCAGCCTCGCAGATATATCGTTGAAATCAGGTTACCTCGCCTGGGTATTTAAACCACGCCCGCACGGCTTGGATCGTCCCAGAAGATAAACTACACCATTCCCAGTGGAGTGCAATACCAGCCGGAAGGCGTAGGGGGCGGTATTTGCCCTTTTGCTCAGACCCATTCCCAACAATAACATCAGGCTGGATGGATGAAAATGAATGGATATCGCTAATGAGAGAAATAACGATTAAAACCCAACTATACTCGTGATTGGCGCTCAAGCGACGGCGAGTTAACCCGTCTATCATCGTGACTGGCGTTGAATGAGTTAATGAGCCTCGACCCTGGGTCATCTGGATAACACTGGAGGTGAGATATATCCGGTATGACTGTGTATGAACGAATAATGGACTCTGTGAAGCGCTCTGGGTCAGTGAAGAGCGCTATATAAATCCAAGTCATTATTATTATTATTATTATTATTATTATTATTATTATTATTATTATTATTATTATTATTATTATTATTATTATTATTATTATTATTATTATTATTATTATTATTATTATTATTATTATTATTATTATTATTATTATTATTATTATATAGTTTTTTAAACGACAGTTGAATGAAAACATACCTTTTTAATATGGCTTTTAATTAGCAACTTTCTTTGCTTGTGATTTTAGACCGTGTGGTTTACTTTATGTTCTTTTTTTTATTTGTT
>NW_028172485.1:61976-64476 GCF_963971535.1 Notolepis coatsorum
TATCTTATGCAGCAAATGTGACCCTGTGCTATCAACACGGTGACCTTTCCGCTTTAATCCAGAGGAATATGAACGACGACGGCCTATGGAGAGATGTCTGCTTTCTCCTTGTCAGTTTATCTCGCCGGGCTCCCTGGCTATCTGGATGTGATCCTGGCCCGGTGCAGAGAAGCAGCTATTTGTATGATAATGTAGAACAGACCCTGTGGACTGCAGTGGCCGACTGACTGCTGACACAAGCACTTATTGAATCTCTCACACAATCGTTCTCTAGAAATATGAGCATGGTGAGGTGTAAAAGACAATAAGGGAAATATGTTCTGTCTGTCTGTCTGTCTGTCTGTCTGTCTGTCTGTCTGTCTGTCTGTCTGTCTGTCTGTCTGTCTGTCTGTCTGTCTGTCTGTCTGTCTGTCTGTCTGTCTGTCTGTCTGTCTGTCTGTCGTCTGTCTGTCTGTCTGTCTGTCTGTCTTTCTGTCTTTCTGTCTGTCTGTCTGTCAGATTGGATCTCCCTCTGGATGTGTTAAGTGCCCACTGTCTCCTACTGTATACAGTGACCAGATTAACAAGCAGCCAAGTAGCCATGCTGTCACCCAGTGTCATGTCGTCTTCAGACAAGCGTGAACAACACAGCCAGTATTTGGACATTCGGTTGTTATTATTTCATCCCAGATAATATGTTCTATATTTATATCTATATATATATTTTTTTATAATATTAAGAAAATAATTTCACATTTGTACTTTACTTCGTCAAAACATACTTTGTTGAGTCATTGCATATTTTCTGGTCATTTCCAGACGGCAGTGGTGGGAAGACACTTTTAGCAGTTGTTATTATTAGCTAGGTAGATATTATTTCCGACTGTGGAGTTTAATGGGAATCGATTGGTTCGATTCACTTTTTTATTTTTTATAATTTTTCCATTATTCAAAACATACACAAATGACAATACTGAGACAATTACAGGACAGTAATAACAGCAACACTAACAACAACTACATGTGGGTGCCTATATACGCCGATGGTAAATCTGTTGTAAATGTGTAGGATAAAGTGATAGAGGTCCCTACATAATGTAAACAAACACATCAGGAAAAAAGAAACAAAAAAGAACATCGATTCACCTTTTAAATGGTGATTCCCCGGGTGATTCTTTGAGGTGATTCGTTTGAGTCCCTTCACTGCCTCCGCTATAGCTAAAACTAAATAAAGAAAACCCCTCCGTCCCATTCAAGTTCAAGTTCAAGTTTCTTTATTAGTTGTCGTACAAAAATACAGAGTACTTTTATATAAAATGCTTCTTTCTGTTTTGCTCCAGAGATTGTGCTAGATAAAAAATAGATAAGTGTAAAATAAGTATAATAAGTATAAAATAGAAGCTGAGTACGTACAAAACTCTTAAAACTATAAATATTAACAAAAGTAGGCGCAGTCTCGTCGGAGCGCACAGAGAGGCAGCCAGACGTAGCAGCGCCATCTTGTCATTCGGTATCGATTCACCCGAATCACTCCAAAGAATCGCCGGCGCCCGACTCCACATCAGCCAGGGTCCGTCCTCTCAGCAGAAGAGAACGAGTCATTAGTCGCAGGTGCGGTTCGTTCGCGTTCGGGAATCGAATCGACTCATTGAAAAGAGTCGTTCATGAATCCCTCCATCACCGCCAGACGGTGGAGGTCGGCTTCAGCGGCCGTCGGAGCCGTGCGGTGTTCTTACCGTGCATTATTGAGCGAACCTGTGCTATTCTCCACTTACACAATGTGGGGGGGGGGGGGGCGTCATATCCGGTTACGTCTTTAGCCCCGTAGACTTCTTACGGTCTCTTCACGATACATTGAGTTTTGCAACTTTTCTCCCGTCAACTAAACAACTTTATCGTCACTTTTTTCTAAGGTTTTTTGATCCACTTTTTCTCCCATTTTTCTATTTTCTCCCATCCCAATTTTCATATCGTCCAATTCAACCCTCCCCTGTCTTCGAACGCTGTTTCTTGCCTCCCACAAGCCGGCTGCAATGTGGACTAAGTCATACATAGCACAAGTCCCCTCCGGTACTCGAGGTAACAGCCGTCGCATCTTTCCACCTGCGCGGCTCGATCTTTCAGTGTCAGGGGTCTGGGCTTTGGAGGGCCCCGCCCCCGTCGCTTCTTGATTCGACTGCGCAGGCGCACCAACCGACCTGTAGGAGTCGCTGTCCACAACGCCCGATCCCCACCCTTCAGTTTCCCTCCCCGTAATACGGCCAATGTGTATTAGTGCGGACGACCAGCTAAACTGAAAGCAATGTGGAGCGCTGGGCTCGAACAGGGAGGCGTACCTGTCCGAGCCCAGTCTCCAGCATTCGTGGTGAGCGCCTTGCCACTGCACCACGTAGCCGCCCTATCGTCACTTTTTTCTAAGGTTTTTGGGCTGTATTTCATGTAAAAAAGGTTTACTGTTAGAGTTAGCCACATTAGCATTTAGCTCCGCCTAAATCCAATACATGAATCTGTTAGATATGGG
>NW_028172485.1:69476-71976 GCF_963971535.1 Notolepis coatsorum
TTATTATTGCGAGTTGAATTTGGCCACCAGTGGTGTTGTCAGAAGACACGGAATCCTTGTGTTGTGATATAATTACAGCTCAATAAAATGAGGCAGATGAAAACAGTCGAGACAACGATTGCAATCGGGATTGCTCTTTTTTTTCATCTACATAATTACATTGCGCTGTAATTAACACAACAACACGTTCAGTGTCCTCTGATGACATCGCTCGTGGCCATATTAAAACTCATTAACTCTCAATAACCGTCGTGAATAAATAAATGAATGAGTGCAAAACAGTTTAGGGCCTTGGGATGCGTGTGATATGTTTTTTTCCGACGACGGGCCCCTTTTCCCAAAAGATGTGACAGAAGGTAGTTCGAATTACCGCCCTCTATTTGGGCACCAATCGAACGCTACCCCAGAGACGGCAGAAATGGCGCCATTCGGACCTGAAGAATCGAGCAGAGTGCAATGTAACCCCGTAGTCTCGCGAGAGGTGCAGAAATGGGATGTGACGTCAGAGGATACGATCCGGTCAGTGTTTCACAACACAGACTGGAACGTGTTCCGCGACACAGATAACATTAATGCCTACACGGAGACAGTGCTGGACTATGTTTGTACTAGGGTGAAAGAAACAATCCCCACTACCAAAATGAAAGTTTACCCAAATCAAAAACCCTGGGTAGACAAATCCGTCCGTGAAGCTCTGAGAGAGCGCACCAAAGCATACAACGACGGCCTAGAGGCAGGCAACATGAATGACCACAAGGTGGCGCGATACAACGTAAGGAGGACTGTGTCAGAGGCCAAACGACGCTACAGGGATAAAATTGAACTCCAGTTTGAACAAGCTGACTCTAGAGCTATGTGGCAGGGGCTCAAAACGATGACAGACTACAAAGGCGCCTCCCTCAAACTGAACAGTGACATCTCCTTAGCAAATGACCTCAATACCTTCTATGCGAGGTTTGATGCTGGTAATAACAACACCAGCTCACAAGCCTCGGCAATGGGGGGGGGGGGTCGGCTGCTGATGGAGGCGCAGTGTTCAGGGTAACAGAGCATGAGGTGAGGCGGACCTTTAAAAAAGTGAATATCAGGAAGGCAGCAGGTCCAGACGGCATCCCCGGCCGCGTCCTAAAAGTCTGTGCCGACCAACTGGCCCCAGTATTCACTGACATATTTAACCTGTCCTTAGAACAGGCTGTCATCCCCACCTGCCTGAAGAAGTCCACTATTATCCCTGTACCCAAAAAATCCAAGCCTGCTTGCCTCAACGACTACCGCCCTGTAGCTCTCACCTCCATAGCCATGAAGTGCTTCGAGAAGCTAGTAAAGGGCTACATCTGCTCCTCCCTCCCCATCAACATGGACCCCCTGCAATTTGCATACCGCCCCAACAGGTCCACGGAGGACGCCATATCCCATGTGCTGCACACAGCAGCATCACACCTGGACAAGAGGCAGGGGAACTATGTGAGAATGCTATTCATCGACTACAGCTCGGCATTCAATACCATAGTCCCCTCCATACTCATAGCCAAGCTCAGGGACCTGGGCTTGGGCTATGACCTCTGCCAGTGGGTCTTGGACTTCCTGACTGGCAGACCCCAGGTGGTGAGAGCAGGCAACTGCACCTCCTCATCCATCACCCTCAACATAGGGGCCCCCCAGGGCTGTGTTCTGAGTCCCCTCCTCTACTCCCTGTACACACACGACTGTGTGGCTCAGCGGAGTAGCAATACAATCGTCAAATTTGCTGACGACACAGTGGTGGTGGGCCTGATCTCTGCCAACGACGAGAGGGCCTACCTGGAAGAGGTCAAGGTCCTGGCGGGATGGTGCCAGGAAAACAGCCTCTCCCTGAACGTCAGCAAAACAAAGGAGATGATTGTGGACTTCAGGAGGTCGGGGGTCAAGGACTACAGCCCCCTCAGCATCGACGGGGCACCGGTTGAGAGAGTCAACAGCTTCAAGTACCTCGGAGCCCACATATCCGAGGACTTGACATGGACCACACACATTAACAGTGTGGTGAAGAAGGCACGACAACGCCTCTACTTCCTCAGGCGCCTAAGGAAGTTCCAAGTCAGCCAGAAGATCCTTAAGAACTTCTACTCATGTACAATAGAGAGCATCTTGACCGGCAACATCACCTCCTGGTTTGGGAATAGCACTGCAAAAGACCAAAGCAGACTACAAAGAGTGACACGTTCAGCCGAACGCACAATTGGAGGGGGGCTCCCCACCCTCCAGAACATTTACTACAAGCGTTGCAAGGGGAAGGCTAAGAGAATTATTAAGGACTCGAGCCACCCGAACAACTGCCTCTTTGAACTGCTGCCGTCAGGCAAGCGATACAGGAGTCTCAAGGCGAGCACAGAAAGACTCAGAAGTAGCTTCTATCCCCAGGCCATCAGGCTGCTAAACGAACAATGAATGAACACTACACAACAACAACCACCAAACACACATAGCACACACATCCACACGCACACACTCACTTTAAACA
>NW_028172485.1:76976-99800 GCF_963971535.1 Notolepis coatsorum
ATGCTAACAAGTCAACGTCACACAGCCAAACACATTTCAACTCGCTGGACAGCTTGCTCGTTCCAATAGTTTCACTCGGCCGTTCGTTTGATTGGATGTCGTTGTTTTAGCTCTTGCCAATCCATTACTGTCAAGATATTTATAAGATTCAATATGTTATCCAAAATCGGCAGCCTGACAACCTTTACGGTGTCACTCGGTGTCTACGGTGTGTACACGGCACCACCGGCTTTGATACCGCCAGCTTTTTTTTTGGGGCGGGGGTTAACGTCACGATTCCTCTTCAAAGGCGGCTGGGTGGCGCAGCGGACATTGCGCTTGTCACCAACGCAAGAGACACCGGGTTCAAATTATCCGGCTGTCGGCTCAATTGGCAGAGTCAGCCGGAGGAGAGTCGATGGGTGGGGATCTGGACGTTGTGGACAGCGACTCCTACAGGTCGGTTGGGGGACGCCTGCACAGCAGAGACAGGAGATGGCGGGGGTAGTGTGAGCCTCCCACACGTTACACCTCGCCAATGAGAGTCCGCGCTGTGCAGGTGAAAAGATGCGACAGGCTGCCTCCTCGTGTACCGGAGGGGACACGTGATGCAAGGCTTCTATCCTCCCTACGACCGACCTGTGGGGGGGGGGGCATATGCGAGCAACGTTCAAGACAGGGGAGGGGAGAATTGGAAACAGCGAAATTGGGATGGGAGAAAAATAGAAAATAAGGAGAAAAAGTGGATAAAAAAAAAACGATTCCTCTTCAAGCCGGCAACGCATTCGTTGGACTCTCTCTCTTCACCGATGGTCGAAGCCACTTTCTCCCCACTTCATCTCAAACTACCCCACACGCCCCACACCACCCCCACACCACCCCCACACCACCCCCACACGCCCCGCCACCCCGCCACCAGCCGATGATGGATCTGCGCGCGGGGTGCTAGGTGTTTGTTATTCCGCCCCTGGGAGCGAAGGCCTCTGCTGGACGCCAGCTTGTATATCCCAGACCATTAACAACATGACAGGAGGCGTTAGCTTGACTGGCATGTTTATTGTTCTGTTGACCGGCCTGCGCTAATGAGGCCCGAGCGGCGGCGCCCGGCTGGCAGCAGCACGTTAGCGGCACGGAGGACAAGCGCAGAACGAGATCTGGTGTCGGCGGCTGTTTCATTTAGCAATGAATACGTGTACCTGTGCTAGCGTGGGGGCATGGACACACACACACACACACACACACACGCACACGCGCACACGCACACACACACACACACACACACACACACATTATGCTACATGAACACACACACAGCACTCACTCACACACACATATGCTACATGGACACACACACGGCACTCACTCACACACACACTAAGACAGAAACTTGTAGTGACAGCTACCACGCGAACTCTCCACAGTGTTGACCCCGCTTCCACACACTGACACACACACACACACTCACACGCACACGCACATGCACATGCACATGCACACGCACATGCACACACATACACACACACGCACACACACACACACACACACACACACACACACACACACACACACACACACACACACACACACACACACACACACACACACACACACACACACACACACACACACACACACACACACACACACACACACACACACACACACACACACACACACACACACACACACACACACACACACACACACACTCCCCAGCACACCCACAACAACACTCAGCGTGTTTTGGTGGAAAGGTGTTTAGCACCTGAGGTAGTTACAGTACCCTCATGGCAATGGCCGTTGGTCGCGGTCAATGATTGACCGTCCGCTCCGCTAATCGTCACCAGTGCCTCTGTTAGAGGACGCCCCATTAGTGATGACAACGCTACACCTGACCTGATACAAAGGGTCTATTGATGAACTGGGTGTAATGGACCGATGGGCCAGGTGTTACTAACGTGCTAGACCATGGTGGCTATAATGACCTGGGTAGATTCCAAGGTAAACCTGAGGAGGAGCGGTTGTGTGTTCTATGTGATCTGGGAGTGGTGGGAGGATGAATATCATTTAGTTTTTTATTGGTTTTATTTGAGAAAATTCAAATTGTGAATCCAGAAGGCACAGACGTACAAATATTGTCATATTTATTTTAATTATGATTAAGTAATTAAGGAGGCCTGTAGCGTTGACATGAAGGAATCACTATGAGAACACAGTCTGTCAAGTTAATACAATTTTCAATTAGTCAATCAATCATAAGAGTGCTCCTCACCACTCTTAAATCTGCTCTCAGCCACGCTCAAATCTGATCTCAGGAACATTTGGGGAATCGCGCTCCCAGCCCTAATATGTCTTCAGGAATGAGACCCATTGAATACAAAACAAAGGGTTAAAAGTAGGGATGTCCGATATTATCTATTATCTTATTATTACTAGCGGGAAAACCAAGTTAAGCAAAATACTGTGTTTAGAACTTAAAACAGACGGCAAAAGTGGTTTAGCCTACACCTAGAAAAGAACAAATAGAGTAAAGCAATAAATTGGAAGATTCAAATACTCTATTATTAAACTAAAGACTTAATTAGGATCATTCATGTTCAAAACGTACTAGGAACATTTTGTAATGGCTGAAATACACACTGCAGCACCCACTCTCCACACTTTAGATCACACAAACACACTTTATATTTATTGATAAAGGATTTGCACTACAACTCGTACACCTACTGTAAATTGTACCTAAATTGCACCTCATCCCATTTCTGCCTTGCACTATATAGTATTGTATATTAGTGTGTGTGTGTGTGTGTGTGTGTGTGTGTGTGTGTGTGTGTGTGTGTGTGTGTGTGTGCGTGCCTGCGTGCGTGCGTGCGTGCGTGCGTGCGTGCGTGCGTGTGTGTGTGTGCGTGCGTGCGTGTGTGTGTGTGTGTGTGTGTGTGTGTGTGCGTGCGTGTGCGTGTGTGCGTGCGTGCGTGTTCTTCGGTGATAAAATCCTACCATTCCAACAACTTAAAAATCAGTTGGCCTTTTGGACTCTTCCTTTTTAACATTATGCACAGTTACCGTTCGTTATGAATAAAATATGTAATGAAAGAGCTGGGCCTGCCTCATCCTCGGGGTGGGATCAAGTCTTTACGAAGGCAAGCCTGTTAAGAGGTTTGGCCTCTATTTATATAGCACTTTTCATACAAGATGCAGCCCAAAGTGCGTCACATTACATGATAAAAGAAAGATAAAACAATGAGTAATAACAGATAAAATAACAGTTTTTTTAATAAACAAATAAAAAAAAGAACATAAAGTAAACCACACGGTCTAAAATAACAAGCAAAGAAAGTTGCTAATTAAAAGCCATATTAAAAAGGTATGTTTTCAACTGTCGTTTAAAAAACTATATAATAATAATAATAATAATAATAATAATAATAATAATAATAATAATAATAATAATAATAATAATAATAATAATAATAATAATAATAATAATAATAATAATAATAATAATAATAATAATAATAATAATAATAATAATAATAATAATAATAATAATAATAATAATAATAATAATAATAATAATAATAATAATAATAATAATAATGACTTGGATTTATATAGCGCTCTTCACTGACCCAGAGCGCTTCACAGAGTCCATTATTCGTTCATACACAGTCATACCGGATATATCTCACCTCCAGTGTTATCCAGATGACCCAGGGTCGAGGCTCATTAACTCATTCAACGCCAGTCATGATGATAGACGGGTTAACTCGCCGTCGCTTGAGCGCCAATCACGAGTATAGTCGGGTATAGTGCCCAGTACTGGGTATAGTGCCCAGTACTTCAAATGGCGATCAGATAATTGGATTATTTCTATATAAATTTGATCGATGATCTGATATGTATTTCTACCCCGATCGACGCTGTATCTGTGTGTGTATGTGTGGCTGTTTACCGTTGGGTGCAGGAGGTGTGGGGGGGGGGGGGGGGGCAACGCTACGAGGGCCATTTCATGTATGCACGAGGAAGGATAATAATGGTGATCTAGCGTTGATTTCAGGAAGATTCGATAATCAGCCGAAAAATTACAACGTGTTTTGTGTATTCCACTAAAGGGCTATTATCGCGTCTTTCTCTGGAATTACTAGAAATCACCAAAACTATACTCCTATTCAAAACGGTATAAAACGGAAATGTACTGATGAAAAAACTATCCGTTTTGTACATGTTGACTGCAAGCAAGTAATTGATAAGTGACGGGTGTATTAGACCCATAGCCATAATTTAAGATATATTTTAAGCACTCGCAAATCTCCCAGTCCTCCCATTGAAGTATTATCCCTAATGTCAGAGTTTTTTTTTGTGTCGACGTCCCTGTATGCCCTACATCATGTCTGACCAGACAGTAGTGTCACTGTCAAAATGGCTCTGGAGATTGGGTTGCTTAGCTACCATATTCTACCAAATTGCTTATCTACTTGAGTGTAATCCAACCCGCTTCTCTAAAGATTCTTGGTTGCAGGAATACTTGGATTTGCTGAACATGGAACTGGCAGCCTGCTAAAATACTTTGATAAGGGACAGGACGGCCACTGGGACACTGTCCGTGGGGTCCTTGAGAAATAACGATGTAGTATAATAGAAAACTAACCTTCTTACTGTCTTATACTATCATGCACTCTTCCTACTATACTAATATGTCTCTACTACTATCAAGGCCAGATTAAGAATGCAGAGGCCTCTGGGCCAGACTCTTGTGGAGGCCCCCACACACACATACATGTGCACGCACGCACAGTGGCGTTTTATATGTAAAACATTCGTGGGGCAGCCACCAACCAAGGCTACATACCAGGCAAACTACAGTAATCAAAATGACAGTAATCCTGCTACTGATGCGTTTTTAACCCGTCAACAAACAGCTATCCATCGAGAGAGAGAAAGTATAGTTGAGGAAAATGTATTATATTCCCTGTCTGCCAAAGTTATTGATAGGGTACCACACAATATATTATACTTTATTGTTCAGTTATTCTGTCAGTTTCATGATGGCTTTGTTTGAAAAGGTTAAATGCAGGAAAACACAACAAGAAAATTGTCATTTTTGATAACTTTAATATTTCAACAACAAAGAAACAAAGAAAGAACAGTTCTGCAACAGTGCAATTGTCTTGTTTACATCAGGGTCCCCCATTTTCAATTCATAGTTGATTGATTGAATTGATTGAATACTTTATTTTGACACAATCGTAGGACAAACATTTGAAAGACAAACAATAACAGTGTCAACACGCTGGTCAAAAATTGATAAAACACAATAAAGCCCAGGCTTGTTTCCATTGTGATCCATACATGGAACATAAAAGGCACAAAAACACAAATGGAGATGTACACTAGACAGGACGCGTGTATACTTTCCGCAACGGAGTTCGGTTTCCGGGTTCCTATTACATTACATTACACAAACTAAAAACAGATATTACATTACATTACACAAACAAAAAACAGATATTACATTACATTACACAAACTAAAAACCGATATTGTCTGAATTACTAGAAGAAAGAAATGCACCACATTTGGCTGATAGTAATTTATTAATTTCTTAGGATTTCTTTTGGTCTAATAAATGTTTATGGTTCTTAGATGGATCCCTGCTGCCTCCTCCTCCTCTTCATCCTCCTCCTCCTACTCTTCCTCATCTTCCTCCTCCTCCTATTCCTCCTCTTCCTCCTTCTCCTCCTCCTCATCTTCCTCCTCTGCCTCCTCCTCCTCCTACTCTTCCTCATCTTCCTCCTCCTCCTAATCCTCCTCCTCCTCCTAATCCTCCTCCTCCTCCTACTCTTCCTCCTCCTCCTTCTCCTCCATCTCCTAATCCTCCTCCTCCTCCTCCTCCTCCTCCTCCTCCTCCTCCTCCTACTCTTCCATATCTTCCTCCTCCTCCTCTTCCTCCTCATCCTGCTCCTGCTCCTACTCTTCCTCATCTTCCTCCTCCTGCTCCTCCTCCTCCTCCTCCTCCTCCTCCTCCTCCTCCTCCTCCTCCTGCTCATCCTCCTCCTCCACAGGGAGCAGCGTACTGGCTCATGTTAAATGGCAGGCCATGCATTATGCAGCAGCTTAGGCCACCGTGCGGGATCTTCATGTCCTCGGCTACAGTCCACCTGTTGCTGCTCTGGTCGTAGTGCTCCACGTTGGCGATGGAGCGGAAGTCATTGGAGCCTCCGACCACGAAGAGCAGGTCGTCCAGCACCGCGATGCCAAAGCAGCTGCGGGGGGTGAGCATGGCGGGCAGGGCGCACCAGGAGTCAGTCAAGGGGCTGTAGGCCTCCGCGCTACGCAGGTAGTTTCCACGGTCAAACCCTCCCACCTGAGGACAGGACACATGAGAGGAATGTTTTAGTATGTGGTTAAGGCAGGCGGCAGGCAGACACTGTATTAATCCACTTAGGGAAATGAGGGCATCACAGCAGCATTGCAAGTCAAATGATACATATCTATAGAAATATCTATTATAAAGCATTTGTCTCTGTGTGCACCTACTGCATAGACTTGTCCTCCGTACGCAGCGACTCCCAGTCCGAGACGCCTGCTGCTCATGGGGGCGATCAGAGTCCACTGGTCGGTGTCTGGGCTGTAGCACTCAGCTGTGAGCAGATACCCTGCCCTATTGAAGCCACCACAGATGTAAACCTGTAATAAGAAATAATATTCTAATTTAGTTTATATATTCCATTTGATTTCATTCTACTTTAATTGTCTGTTAATGTTGATGCACCAAAGGACCCAGACACATCTTTTGTATGTGCAAGCTTACTTGGCAATAAAGACATTTATGATTTCTGATCATGTGTTCAGTTCCACCCACCTTGCCCTGGAGGGCTGCTGCCCCGGCGGCGGTCCTGTGCTCCAGCATGGGTGAGATCAGTGTCCACTGGTTGGTTTCAGGCTCGTAGCGCTCTGCGGTTTTCAGGTTCACGTGTCCGTCGGACCCTCCCATGGCGTAGATACAGCCATCCAACGCGACCACGCTGACGTAACAGCGGCGTGAGTGCATGGGAGCCGCCTGCAGCCAGCTGCGAGTGACGGGGTTGAACCTGTGCACACTGCGCCTGAAACGCTCATAGTTGTCCAGGCCGCCGACGCAGTAGACCAGACCGTGGAGATAAGCTGTGCCGTGGGCGGTCCGGGGGCTTAGTCTCTCCCCCTCAACGCTCACGTCCATCCATCCACCGGCTCGGATATTGTAAGCCTCCATGCTACCCCGGCCTCCGATGGCCAATAGGACCTCCTGGGGCCGGCGTGGGCGGGTCAGGGGGTTTGGGAGCCTGTCGGAGCCAGGGGGGTTCAGGACGCTGAGGATGAGGGGCCTGCAGTCGTGGCTGTCCCTCACCACAGGGTTGTTCTGGACGTTGCTCCTGAAGTAGTCAGGCCTCATCAAGCCCATGCGAACCTGGGAAGAGACAAGACAACGGTTGTAGACGGTTTCTGTTGCTAGGGAAGTTTGGACCCAAATGTTTGAGAACCACTGTACTAGGGAACCTAGTGTTATTTTAATGTAATGCACAGTAATATAATTCGTTTATTTTTATTTTTATAAATGTTTTTATTTTCTTTTCTTTTCATACATAAAACAGAACATAACAGTACAATAATAATAATAATAATAATAATAATAATAATAATAATAATAATAATAATAATAATAATAATTATTATTATTATTATTATTATTATTATTATTATTATTATTATTATTATTATTATAATAATAATAATAATAATAATAATAATAATAATAATAATAATAATAATAATAATAATAATAATAATAATAACAACAGCAACAACAGCAACAACAGCAACGACAACAATAATAGCAGTAACATGAATCATAATGACCTTGACAAGAGACAGACAAACAAGAAAAAGTAAAATAATATAAATGTAATTTAAAATAAATGTGGCTCAGACACTAACAACCATGTTTGTGTATCCGTAATACAATTAGTTACCTTGGGCAGCAGCAAAGGGATGTGTGATTTACGCTCCTCACGGGAGTGGTCGATCCAACGGAGGACGGCCTCGAACACCGTCTCCTCGCTCTTCACATTCAGATCATCCCTCTCGATGATGTCCACCAGTTGCTGTGGGGACAGCTCCACAAACTCCTGTGAGACGTGCAACATCTCCTCAAAGTGGCACACTATGCAGAGATGGGCCTTGCGCATCAGGTCAGGGCAGCAGTAGATGTCCACAAACCTCCAGATGCCGACACAGTTTTCCAGAGACAGCTGGCCTTCTAGGAAGTCAGAGCATGCTCCTACTATGCCAGTGACGCGAAGCTGGTCTGCAGCCACCAGAAGCTCTTTCACGTTCTCTGCTGTCACCAGCACAAAGCGTGTGTAGGCGTACTCTATGATGAGCCGCATCATACCCGGGGACACCCCAGGGATAGTGTAGACGAGTTTCTCTGAGTCGCTCCAGCGAGTGAAGAGGGCTCTGTGGGACGCAGAGTATAGAGATATCTGATGAGTAAACAGTAAGCAACATTCTGTCCTGTGTAGTAATAGGGGCTGACCCGTCGACTCATCGGTCGAAAAGAGCCGTAGTCGACTGCCAACCTCTTAGAAGCGTGGCTAACGCTAATGGCATGCATACCAGAGGCCAACTGCCTAAGAAAACAGGCACAGAGGCACTGAAAGAGGATTTCACCCATCTAATGAACACACTAGACTAGACAAATATCAAGATGTATCCATCAGTGGACCAATTGCAT
Organism: Notolepis coatsorum; assembly: GCF_963971535.1. Lineage (NCBI taxonomy): Eukaryota > Metazoa > Chordata > Actinopteri > Aulopiformes > Paralepididae > Notolepis > Notolepis coatsorum. Next base: position 85,729 of record NW_028172485.1, read on the forward strand.
GCTTTTGCAGAGGACAAGAAGCCTTCAGTCGACTCCTTCAGACATTAAGCACCCCCCACAGCCCAAATGGAATGATAAAAAAATATATATATAAATATTTTTTTAGTCGACTAATAGTCGACTAACGGCAAATTTTGGCCAATCATAGTCTACTATCCAAATCCTTAGTCGGGGACAGCCCGATATATTTTCACTGTAGAAGTATAGGGTCTTAGCACAGTAGAAGTATAGTATATTTTTACAGTAGAAGTACAGTATAGTATATTTTTACAGTAGAAGTACAGTATAGTATCTGTTTACAGTATAAGTACAGTATAGTATCTGTTTACAGTAAAAGTACAGTATGGTATCTGTTTACTAACCAAGCTAACCTGAACCAAGCTAACCTGAAACAAGCTAACCTGAACCAAGCTAAACTTACCTGAAATAGTCACTGCAGTCGCACAGGAGGGTCTTGTGGGCATTCAACTCAGTGCTGTTGACTTTAATAACCACATCACAGAACCTTCCCTCCAGATGCAGCTCATTAAGGATTGTACAGGACATTGTTTCTTTTTCCATGTGGGGTTTTTAAATTGTATCTACAGAATATATTCAAGCTTACAGACAAGTAGCCGGAAACAACAAGTTATATATCTTGACTTGTCTTCTGAGATCTAAGATCTTCTGAGAGAATTGTTGAATATATACTGTACAGAAATGTTCTAGAATGGTATATTATGACATCATACTGTGACATCACAAATGTTCTAGAATGTTTGATTATGACATCATACTGTGACATCACAAATGTTCTAGTATGTTTGATTATGACAACATACTGTGACACATCACAAATGTTCTAGAATGTTCTATTACGACATCATACTGTGACATCACAAATGTTCTAGAATGTTTGATTATGACATCATACTGTGACATCACAAATGTTCTAGAGTGTTTCATTATGACATCATACTGTGACATCACAAATGTTCTAGAATGTTCTATTATGACATCATACTGTGACATCACAAATGTTCTAGTATGTTTGATTATGACAACATACTGTGACACATCACAAATGTTCTAGAATGTTCTATTACGACATCATGCTGTGACATCACAAATGTTCTAGAATGTTTGATTATGACATCATACTGTGACATCACAAATGTTCTAGAGTGTTTCATTATGACATCATACTGTGACATCACAAATGTTCTAGAGTGTTTGATTATGACATCATACTGTGACATCACAAATGTTCTAGAATGTTCTATTATGACATCATACTGTGACATCACAAATCTTCTAGAACATTTGATGATGACATCATACTGTGACATCACAAATGTTCTAGAATGTTCTATTATGACATCATACTGTGACATCACAAATCTTCTAGAACATTTGATGATGACATCATACTGTGACATCACAAATGTTCTAGAGTGTTTGATTATGACATCATACTGTGACATCACACATGTTCTAGAATGTTTGATTATGACACCATACTGTGACATCACAACGGAACATGTTTGAGGTCCATTTGAATAATTTAAATAATATGTTGACATTAAAAAAGAACAAATAAAATGATTAAAAAAAAACTACATAAAACAATGATACAAATTATAATAAAATATTTAAGTAAAATGTATAGAAATAAAGAAAAATAAGACAATGAAATAAAGATAATAATTCATTTAAAAGCTATTTTAAAAAGGTAAGTTTTGAGCAGTGCCAACCGAGTCTGCTGTCCTAACAGACTTGGGGTCTGTAGGGTAAGCACTTATTCCCTCCGCCCTGAACATTTATGGAGATGTATGGGCCTTTTAAGTCAGTGATAAAAGTGTCTTTCAAGGATAAGTGAGCTCCTGCACTGATTATTATAGTTCAATATTCAATATTTGATCACCAAAACCCCCCAAAAAGCATAAAAAGGCCCCTCCCCGCCAAAAAAGGGCCCCCAAAAATAGCACAGGCCCAGTGCCCTTGTCAGCCTTTTAGCACCTGCCCCGCTAAAGTCCTGTGCACGTCCCTGTTCATTATAGCTAATTGTAAAATAGCAACAGTAGTGTAATTATGGTCAAAACCCTATAAATAGCATTTGGAATAATAGGTCTTTCCTTCTGAATGAATGCAGCATGGTTTATATATAGCGTTATCGGAATACTACGGGGTGTACTGACTGCGCTCCGTGTAACTCAACTTGTTATTATTTTGCGCATAGATTGCAGAAATACGGGAACGTTTTGATTATATTTAAAAGGCTTTGCCATTGTTAAACGAAATAAGTGGAATTTCGAAGCTGTAAGCAGAATACAAGTCATATGAACACCCACGATATAGTGTTCTTCCCCCTTCCTACTGTATAAGAAAGAATAAAAAATGCATTGCAACGAGAACAGAGGTTATTTGTTGAATTTATGTGTATTACAAAACCCTTTAGGGATGCTCGATATTGGCTTTTTTACCGATACCGATATACCGATATTGCCCAACTCTTAATTTCCGATACCGATATCAACCGATATCAACCGACACCGTATGCAGGGTCCCCCCCCCCCCCCCCCCCAAAAATGGAATAATTTCAGGTAATTAACATTACACATCTCTTGTTGTGGAATTAACACAACATTATGCATACGTTTGACAATAAATAAAATCAGAATTTGTTCATACTTGCTTGCCTGGGTAAATAAAGGTTATAGAAATGTAAAACAAATACAAAAATAAAAAAATAAATAAAAATTTGAAAACCGATACCGATATTTTCCGATATCACATTTTAATGCAAATATCAGCCGATAATATCGGTAGGCCGATAATATCGGACATTAAATGTGTCTTAAATGAATGAAAAGCATACATGCTCTGGATATACAGGTAGCATATATCGTGTGGGTGATATGACTTGTATTCTGCTTACATAACTTCGAAATTCCACTTATTTAGTTTTACAATGTCAAAGCCTTTTAAATATAAATCAAAACGTTCCCGTATTTCTGCAATCTATGCGCAAAATAATAACGAGTTGAGTTCTAACAAAGAACGTATTACATGCTGGGTAGGCTGATAGAGTAAACTGTAAATGAAATAGCCTATAACATTATAAAGGATAGGCTATCATAGCAGGGTCTTCCCAACCTTTATTCCCCAGAGCCCCACGATTCCTGGGAGACATATAGGAATATGATATGATATAAGGTATACTGGTCGTCAGCCAGGAGATTTAGCCATTAAATGCCATTTGAGAATATAGGCTATTAACACTTTGAATGCCCAGCAGGGGGCGCACATTTAGTGCTTGAATGCCCACATCCACTTCAATGTTAGCATTAATATCGCCTAATCTATGTTTTAAATGATGGCTATGTGTCTAATCTGTCCGTCGCATTATCAATGACCTATTTCCAGTCAACATTGTCGAAGCAGATTGTTTTTTTATCCGTTCATTTCCGTTTCATAGCATTTAGAAAACCCCTTGTTTTCACAAAAAAAAGAGGATTCTATGATAATCGCCCCGTACTGTAATATTCTAGAACGTTGTCATTTGTCTGCCTATTTATGAATCGTTTTCAAATAAACGCTAGATTATCGATAGTATATGTGTACGTGTGCACGCTGGTGCTGCGCGCTGAAAATCGATTTTCTCAGTTCCTGATCGCTCTTAGAGTCAAACAGTCATATCACATTATAGGGGAAAAGCTTATATCTCCGTGAAAACGGGTCTGATTATCCTAAGACTGGTAACATAGATTCCTTACCTGAGATCAGATGGTATCCAAATGGATTATTACAATTCCTGATCGCCATTCGAAAAAAATCGATCCTTTTATTGATCCCACTGCGTATACTGTAAAAACACATAATCCCCACTGCTCTGAGGGTCCATGATGAAGCTGATCGACCCTGGTTACATGAGTGAGAAGTAAAATGTGGAGTCCGGGTTTTTTTTTTCTCATTCATTTTCATTGAGTCCAATCCAAAAGGGTGAATTACCATCTGGGAGACGATATGGGGCGCTTTTTTCACATCTGAGCGCCTGGGGTGGCTGATTTTCCAACGGTAGACTCGGTTGATGAAATATGAATTCAGATCGCTAATAAAAAATATTCTCGTGATGGGCATTCAAGCCGCGGGGGGTAAACCCGAGAAAACTCAGGTTGGGCATTCAAAGTGTTAATGCTATAGCCTATACATATTATTTAATGTTTTCATAAGCGTAAAGATACTACAGCTAGATTGACGATCAAGTTAGTTTACTGTGCAGGCTTTGCAGGGCTGTGCCATGTGCTATTATATATGGGCAAGTTACTGTTGCATAATGTAGGCTATGCTATTATATGTAATTCATATAGGCTACCTAATACCGACAACAAAATAGATTGTATGCCTCTACAAATCATATTATACCCGGTAGCCAATCGAACAAAACGAATAAAGGCATTCATATTCCAGCATGGTTAGAATGACACACCAACGCCAAACAGTGGTTAACGGTCTTTATTAGTATTTTGAGCTGTCCAGGCAGAATTGCAGCAATAGTCTTAGGGAGTCGTTGATATCTGACATCACTGTGTACAAGTCCGCCTTTTATTTCTCCCATAACAAGCGTTGTGTCTTCTTGGTTCGACAGCGCCTCCGTTAACAATCTTGCTCGTGGAGTTTTTCAGAGTTCGCTCGGGTGAGTGGGGTTAGTCCATTATTTCACATCCCATGGGGGGTGTTTCATTACCATATATGGATAATCATGCACGAGCATTGACGGTAAGAACAAATGGTATTTATCAATACGGAGTGTGCGTAGGACCAGTGTACGCACGGTTGATAAATCCCGATATTTCTGTGCGTACACACATTCTAAATTCCGTGCGTAGGAACGGAAATAGAACACTTTCTACACAACGTTGATAAATGAGGGCCCAGGTCTTCATTTTCCAACCTATGTTTTGTAAAAAAAAGTTGGAAAACGAAGACCATGTATACCCATTTGTTTAGTCTGTAGTGTGGTAGTGAACGGGTTAACTTTTTGTAGTGCGGTAGTGAAAGGGTTAAGACAAACTTCGACTCTGCATCTAACGGCTCATTGTAAATGTGTGAAATTGACAGTTAAATCGCTTGAAATGCCACTTGGCTCAAGGCCAGAAACATTAGCCTATTAACACATTGGTTGCCAGCCAGATATGGCGATTTATCGCTTGGATGCCACCACGTTAATCAATGGGAGGACGAGCACATTTGCGAACGCATAAACTAAACACCCATCGATTATCAATGACTTGCTTGCAGTCAACATGTACGAAACGGATTGTTTTTTCATCAGTGCATTGCCGTTTTATACCGTTTTGAATACGAGTATAGTTTCGGAGATTTCTAGTAATTTCAGAGAAAATCCGCGAAAATAGCCATATTTACTGGAATACACAAAACACGTTGTCATTTTCCGGCTGATTTATGAACCGTTTTCAAATAAACGCTAGATTATCGAGAGTATTTGTGTTCTTATGCACGATACAAAAGCTGGCTGAAAAATCATGTATTCGTGCCACGCTCAGCGCCTAACGCCACACACACACACACACACACACACACACACACACACACACACACACACACACACACACACACTCACACACACACACACACACATTGTGAAATATGTGAAAAACAACTCTGATTAACCCAAAACTGGTCAATTAGATTCCTTACCTCAGATCAGATGTTCTGCAAAAAGATGAATCCAATTCCTGATCGCCATTCCAAATATTGATCGTGTTTATTGATCCAACGTTATAGTCCGAGACGCATGATCCAAGCTGCTTCCAGCCTTCGCCAGCAGTGATGCCGGTAACGCGTTACTAAGTAACGCGTTATTGTAATCTGATTACTTTCCCCCCAAAAAAGGAATCTAACGCGTTAATCTTTAAAAGCCAGTAATCTGATTGCAGTTACTTGTCCAAGTGGCTGTGCATTACTATTTCGTTACTATCTCATCATAAATTCATAATGCAGGCGGAATGCAGTATTTTATTTCGTTTTCGACAGTCAAAAATACATTTTGAGCTGTTTTTCTTTTGGGAGTGACGTAGTGTGGCAGTGAAAGGGTTACAAGAATGTGTCCCCGCGGCGTGACTGGACACTCTGTCTGTGAGTGACATCTGCTTTGGTACAATCACATTCCCCATCCACAGTCTGCGAATCAGAGGCAGAGTAGGGCGGGTCTTCACAGCACGTCATGTGACATATGCGCCAATCGTGTGACAGCAGGGCTCCGTCGTCGGAGAATTCCACCCCAAAACGCTTGGCAAAATTAAAAGTGAGTTTCTGTTCAGACTTCCATCCCAAAACGCTCGTATAGCCTCAGTCACTACTTCACGTTCATATGCGGAGGAAACAAAATACTGTCTACCGCTAAAAACAGCACATCCAATTGCATTGAAAGCATCTGGAATCACAACACTGGGGGACCCTGATGTAAACAAGACAAAAGTCTTTCTCTGGTCTGCATCCCCTTAACAATTGTATGTATTGAGCTGTACTGTACTGTACCCATTCTGCAATCTGTTAATAAAGTTTTCATTCATTCATTCATTCATTCACTAGCCGACGCTTCGACTAGGTACAGGAGGACTCGGAGGCCAGCCAAACAGCAAAAGAGAGAGATTGTTTCTTTCCCTTTTGATTAATGTATATTTGATGGTGGCAGAGCAAAAGCTCTTATTTGCCAGATTTACAGTTAATTTACATGTTAAAGAGAGACTGATTGTATGTTTATAGAGAGACATTTATAAAAACAATTTAATAGTTACAGTTGATATAATTGAATAGTTCAGCCTGCATTTGTTAGATGTGAATGGATATACACTGGTTTTGTAAAACCACTGGCTGGCTGCTCTAATGCTGTGAGCATCATAGACTGTTGCTTTACCATGCTTGATGGTACAGAAGCTGAAGCACTAGTTTAACAATTTACATTATGTGCAGAGAAACAAGTTAAAAACAATTTATGCACTTTCAATAAAGCGTTTAAAAAAAAACGGTTGGGGGAACGACGACGACTTCGTAACCTAGTTACTTTCAAAGTAACTAAGTTACTCTGATAATCAAGTAATCAGTAAAGTAACTTGGATTACTTTTTAAAGGAGTAATCAATAATCAGTAATCGGATTACTTTTACAAGTAATCTGTGGCATCACTGTTCGCCAGTGACTCTGGTAACACGACACTGCTTGCCAGAGATAGGAAAATCCTGGACCGGAGTATTTCTCTGATGCACTTTTTTCACTCAATCCAATCCTATCCAATGATGTGCATTACCATCTGGGAGACGATAGGGGGCGGTATTTGCCATTTTCGAGCTCAGAACCATTCCCAATGATAATGTCAGGCTGGACGGATGAAAAATGAATGGATGTCGCTAATAAAAGAAATAACGATTAAATAACGAGAAATCTCGTTGTTGGCAACCAATGTGTTAAGGGCAAAACTCCCACCTTTTCAGCACCACGGACAGGGTCAGCAGTCACTGGACTCTGTGTATTGTCAGAGCAATGTTCAGCACCACGGACAGGGTCAGCAGTCACTGAACTCTGTGTATAATTGTCAGAGCAATATTCAGCACCACGGACAGGGTCAGCAGTCACTGGACTCTGTGTATTGTCAGAGCAATGTTCAGCACCACGGACAGGGTCAGCAGTCACTGAACTCTGTGTATAATTGTCAGAGCAATATTCAGCACCACTGGGAAATTGTTTGGACTTATTGGACCTTCGGAGAAAAATGGGCTGTCGGATTAATGGGCACAGAGTGGATATTTTCGGGAGTGTGTTTATTTCTGGAGCAAAGGGCCTTCGGAGCTTTTGTTTTCGGTATATAACAGGCTGCCTGACTAATGCGGTTTCAGTCCAATGGGCCATTTTTCGGACTATTGGGGTTTTTCGGAATAATGGTCTGTCGGATCAATGGCCAGAGTCCCCAGTCGCTCAGTGAGAGGCCTGTTTGTAGTTGAGTAGCAGGAGCATGTTGTAGATGTTAAAAATAAAAGATAATTTAACCTTGAGGCACTACACACGTCATGTTAGTTAGCTGAGACATTGTTGCCAATGGAAACAAAATAGTCCCTGTTGTGTAGATAGGACCTGGACCAATCTGGAACCATGCCGGAGAGTCCAACCCCTGTTTCCCAGTCTGTCTAGTAGTACTGGATGTCAGTGTCGAAAGCAGCACTGAGATCCAGTAATACTAGAAAGTTATTAAGTTGTTGGTAGACACCTTTTCTGGGATTATTCTACATGTAAAGGGTAGTTTTGATATAGGTCTGTAGTTGCTACTTAGAGGGAGGGCGACAGTGGCTCGGTTTCGTTTTGGTAATCCGGAGGTTCCCGGTTCGATTCCCGCTCCTCCCCGGGCAGCGTGTCCAAGTGGTCCTTGAGCAAGACACCTAACCCCTAATTGCTCCCGATTGGAGCAGGTCGGCACCTTGGCATGGTCGCCTTCGCCGTCGGTGTGTGAGTGAATGTGTGAGTGGATGGGTAAAATGTGAGGAACAAATTGTAAAGCGCTTTGGATAAAAACGCTATATGAATGCAGCCATTTACCGTTTACCATTAGAGGCTAGATAACTGCAGTTTTCAAAGCCTTTGGAGAAATGCCTGATAGGAGAGAACTGTTAACTATGACACCATGGGGAAACCCGACCGGGTCGCCTGTTGTTTTTCTACAACGGAGTTCGGCGATTTGCGAATCTGATTGGCCAGTGTCATTTCTGGTCATGTGACGCGTACGCCCAATCGTGGGGCTGCAAGTTTCTACACTGGTTAGGCTTAGGCGCTCGTTCGAAGTCGGTTAAGGTTAGAGTTTGTCTTAGAGCATGGCGATAGAATGCCAGGTGCTTTGCAGGCTGTTCGACGCGGAAATGGGCAAAGACACAGCTCGTCACGCTATTGGGCGCACATGTCACATGACCAGAAACGTCAGTGGCCAATCAGATTCGCAAATCGCCGAACTCCGTTGTAGAAAATATAGACGCGACCGGGTCACGGCACCACTGTATCCCATCTGGATTCGAATGAAGACAAAAACTGCTTAGTCAGCCAAAGGAAAACATTAGGCCTACGAGGCTTCAGGTCAAGGGAGATATTAGGCTTACTAGGCTTCTGGCAATGCTCCTCTGCTACACATGCATATGTTTTGTGTTTTTCCGAGGTTGTTTCTTTGCCTGCGTGTGTCTGAGGTGTTGCTGAGCCATTAAACTGATGACATATCTTTCATATTGAATTGCATATGTTATCTCGCCAGTTATTATATTATGCAATATGTTATCTTCCTGTTCCAGACAACACCACGTCTGTTCAAAAGACCCCCTAATGTGTAAACACGACGGAGAGAACACTAAACGAACCGTATAGAGGCAGTGTTTCAAACCTAGAGCTAGCAGAACATGTCTTTCTCTGTAACGCTGCTCTTAGACTTTCATTATCATTAAGATGTGGTTTTCCATACCTGCTTAAGTAAGCATTTGTTAGGTTAGCTGTTAGGTCTCCTTCAGCACTCTTACTATCCCCCCTCTGTGGCGCAGGAAGTGGCAACATAATTTCACATCAGCAATTACAAAGGAAGGCACTTTTTTTTCTTCTTTTTTTTGATGCTCATCCAAGAAATGTATGTACAGAGTGCATTTGCGTTTTAGAGAGAGGGAGGGGGAGAGAGAAATAGATAGAGTGAGATAAAGAGAGAGAGAGGGAGATAGAGAGCATGATAGAGAGAGAGCAAGATAGAGAGTGAGAGATAGGAGAGAGAGAGAGAGAGAGAGAGAGAGAGAGAGAGAGAGAGAGAGAGAGAGAGAGAGAGAGAGAGAGAGAGAGAGAGAGAGAGAGAGCGTGTGTGGCACGCATGACTGCTTTACATTCACCAATTCCCTTCCTATTTCCCAAACACTATTACTCTAACTTTTCATCCATATCCAGTTGACAGAATAAAGACATTTCATTAAGGCTATCTCTGAGCGAGGGCTTATTTAATGAAATGCATAGTACCTCTGCGAACCCATGAGAGTGGCTGTGTGTGTCTGTGTGTACACGCACATGTGTTTGTGTGTACATATGTGTGTGTGTGTGTGCGTGTGCGTGTGTGTGTGTGTGTGTGTGTGTGTGTGTGTGTGTGTCGATGCGTGTCTCTGTGTCGGCCCATGCACGGTATGCGTGTATACTCAAGTTAAATTGGATTGTTGGAGGCGAGGATGACTGTTCTTTCTTTTGCATTCAAGACGTCCGTGGGATTGGCCAGAGCTTCGGATAATATGCTCCGCTCCGCTCTCTCCGTCCGTCCAGCCCCGGGCGGTGTGTCTATTTGGGCTGGTGAACAACGCACTCTGCTGAAACCCCCCTGGATGAATTGATAAAACCTGGCTAGAATTGCAAAATTGACCAGGAGGAGGTGTACAGTAGCGGAGCAGTGGGTCGTGTCGGGGGGCCGTGCAGTGCACACGCTGTTTGCCCGGGCATTTTGCACATAATCTCACATAATGCATCTAAAAACCCTAAACAGTTTTCAACACATTTTTTGTTTGACAGTTATTGAGAGTAACATTTGTTTATGAGAATATGGCCACTGCATGGTGATGTCATCCGGGACATTAAATCAGCGCCATGAAATGATATAAAAAACGGTAATACCGTTTGTCTTATATTGGGGCGACGGTGGCTCAGGAGGTAGAGCAGTCGTCTGATAAATCGGAGGTTCCCAGTTTGATTCCCGCTCTTCCCGGGCAGCGTGTCGATGTGTCCTTGAGCAAGACACTTAACCCCTAATTGCTCCCGATGAGCAGGTCGGCACCTTGGCATGGTCGCCTCCGCCGTCGGTGTGTGAATGTGTCATGGTTTTTGCCTTATTTCACCTTTCTGTGAGGGACAGCTGTCTATTTTTGCTTTATTTCACCTCTCTGTGAGGGACAGCTGTCAATCCCTGTTCTCTGTGGTTAATTGCCTCATGGGTCGGCAGGTGTGTGGGCTTGATTGCACCTGATGCAGTGCAGCTGTGCCTATGGCCATGTGGAGTCTATTTAAGTTTGGAGATCGCAGTGTCAACTGCTTTTTCATTTTCCTAGTGTTGGCTGTCCTTTTGGTCACGCTCACTATATTGAAGTGTAGTCTGATCTCTGATTCAGAATTGAGCTTTATGGTAGTCATTCTTATTTTAGGCTACTCACGTGATTCTACACATAAACTCCCTTAGTGGAGGTTTATTGTTTAACTTTTTCCAATATAAACTCCTTTATTAGGAGGTGTCCTTTGGTTTATTTACTTTTATACTATACCTCTTTATTGAGAGTAGTCCTGTTTTTTGGGACTTGATTTATTTTCTTAATTACTCACTTTGAGATTTCCACCTGTAAAGGTTGTTTTCTGTTGTTTAATTTTTCCCCTCTCCTAAAATATCTGCGTAAGCAGTCTAGTGGTTGTCCGTTTTTACGGATAACTTTAAGAGTCCCTGTTATCTGCTCATGACCCACACACACACACACACACACACACACAGCCCTCACAGAATGTGTGAGTGAATGGGTAAAATGTGAGGAATTGTAAATCGCTTTGTATAAAAGCGCTATATGAATGCACGATGTACCATTTGCCTTTTATAGGGACTGCTAAGTTTTTTGGATGTGTGTGAGATTAAGCCAATACATCGATACTAAATAGGCTGTGATGAACTTGCATGTTTTGATATAAGTTAAAAAAAATATGCGTGTCATGCTGTGTGCTATAGTTTCAATCTTCTCCCACGTCAATAAAACACAACCTCTTCAACCTTCTGGGTGGAGTGTGTGTGTTACTTTATGACAAAAAGTACCCACACAACTGGATACCTTCACAAGCTTTCAGAGCAATTCCTTCCTCACATTCACCCATTCACTCACACATTCACACACCGACAGTGGAGGCAACGATGAAAGGTGCCAATCTGCTCAATGGGAGCAGTTCGGGGGTTAAGTGTCTTGCTCAAGGACACTTCGACACGCTGCCCGGGAGGAGCGCGAATTAAACCGGGAACCTCCGGATTACCAGACAACTGCTCTACCTCCCGAGCCATTGTCTTCCCTCTGTTTTAAAGGATTCCGTTTTTCTGTTTATTAGTACAGTTCTATTCATATTAATTATAATATTCTGTTCTCTTCTTTGTTCTTTGTCAAATATACTGATAATTATATATGTGATTTTAAATACTCAACGGCGTTGAAAATCAGGGCTCAACTTAATTTTAAGTCTAAGTAAAGAGTGACTGAATTAATATTCTCTAGTGCTGCCACTCTAGTTATTAGAAGTATATCTCCAAGATTTATGAGCATGTTGCTATAGCTGCAAGATGGTGGTGGAGGAAGTAATTAATGAGGGGCCTAATTGTGTCTCCTCGGACCCACCCTCGCCTCAACCCTGAACCCATAGGGACGACCCAACACACCCCAGGCCCTGCCAAAGCAGCCACGTAATTAGCCTGAAAACACACCCCCAGGCCGCCACACGACCCAGACCTCTACACCTCTAAACCTCTACACCTCTACACCTGTACACCAGGGGCGGATTTAGGATTGTAGGAGATCCGGGGCTTAGCCCAGATAGGTGCCCGCGATAGCTGGCACGACACCAAAATGTTTTACTCATACCACCACCTTGAAAGTGTTAATATGCGTCTTTGTTTACGGTTTGATTATCACTGATACAAAGTAAAATAGTGCAGTGCAATAAAATAGTTAGTAAAAGAGAATAAAATAATGCAATAGTGCATTGCAATAAAATAGTTATCATCGTATTTTTTCGGGAGGCCGGTAAGGAGTGCATTACAGTAGTCGAGTCGGCTTGAGATAAAGGCATGGATCTGGTTTTCAGCGTCCTTTTGATTTATAAATGGCCGTACTTTAGCTATGTTTCTAAGGTGGAAGAATTAAGTTTTTGTCAACTTGTTGATTGTGATTTAAAGCTTAGGTCTGAGTCTACCATAACACCAAGACTTAACTCACTTAAATACAGTTAGCAGCTGGATAGACCACAGATGGAAATTAGCTTCTGCTAAATCTGGTGCAAACATATTTTCATGTAACAATGATGAATTGTAAAAAAAAATAAAAAATAAAACAATTTATTATTTTTTTATTTTTTTTAAATAGATTCTGGGCTTTTCAGAAAACATTCGGGGCTTGAGCCCAAGTAGCCACCCCCTAGCCCCGCCCCTGATCTACACCTGTACACCTCTACACCTCTAACTCTCAAGCGGCACGGTTGCGTAGTGGTTAACACTGTCGCCTCACAGCAAGAAGGTCCAGGGTTCGATTCCCGCTTGGGGACCAGGCTTCCATGATGCATGCCAGGTACACAGGTGGGGGGTATCTCCCGGGCCTTTCTCTGTGGAGTTTGCATGTTCTCCCTGTGCTCGCAAGGGTAAGAGAAGAGATAAGAGAAACCCAATGTAAAAACATGCACAACCAACAGATCGCTGACGCTGTCGCGTACCTGATGAAGACGGGCAGGAGCACTTGGATTGGTCCCCCGGGGCGCGGCGCCTCGCCGACGCCCTGTCTGCTCCCGGCTGCCCATGGGGGGGAAGGACGACGGGATGGGTTAAGCGCAGAGACTCAATCGCATTGGCAACTGAGAAAAAGACAATGCATGTGTGTGTGTGTGTGTATTCCAGTGTGTGTGTATTCCAGTGTGTGTGTGCCGCTCCCATTGCATGTCCAGTTCGTGCTGAATAAAGACCTCTAAAGAGGTCCTGCATTATTATTATACACCTCCACACCAACATAATTTCCTCCATAAGTATTGTTGGATATATATTAGAGAGAGAGAGAGAGGGAGAGAGAGAGAGAGAGAGAGAGAGAGAGAGAGAGAGGAGAGAGAGAGAGAGAGAGAGGAGAGAGGAGAGAGAGAGAGAGAGGAGAGAGAGAGAGAGAGAGGGGGGAGACGGGCAGACGGTGCGATGAATGTGCGATGATCAGATAAGGTAAAATGAGAGAGAAAGAGAGGTAGAAAGGGTGAGTGGGATGATAAAAGCCTGTGAGGAGGGTAATGAAAGGATCGGCACGCGTTGGG
>NW_028172484.1:0-17596 GCF_963971535.1 Notolepis coatsorum
CTCTCTGGCCATCTCTGCTCTCCCCCCCCCCCCTCCTCTCTCCCCCCCTCCTCTCTCCCCCCTCCTCTCTCTCTCCCCATCCTCTCTCTCTTCCCCCTCCTCTCTCCCCCCCTCCTCTCTCCCCCCATCTCTCTCCCCCTCCTCTCTCCCCCTCCTCTCTCCCCCCCCTCTCTCTCCTACCTGATAGCAGATGTTTCATCACCTCTTGTGTATACAGTTTCATCACCTCTTTTGTACACAGTATTAGGCTCCAAAGACATTTAGATAAGGGTGCTGCTAATTACAGCATCCCTATAGTTTTGCCGTTAACCGCTTTATCTTTTTTTCTTCTTCTTACACACAAGTCAATGTTACACGTTGTATAGTTGTGATCTTTGCCGCCTGTAACTCCACTAACAGAGAGGTCCAGAGGCCACCAGGCACAGTAGTCACAGTACGGCAAAACATGGAACACTGTTTGCTCTCTGCTGTCTTATGTCATTTATAGGCCTGATATTCTATATTAATATTTTAAATTGCATGTGTCTGGATGGCAACATTCAGTACTGTATCTACAAAAATCCTGTAAATCATCTGCCCTTTATTCATTTTCTTAGATTTTATGTAGACTTGATCTCAAGAATGTGCTGAATGAGCTCCGTGGCAATTGTTCATAGCCTGATCAATGTTAGCGTCAAAGATGGAAAACAAATACAAATAATTTATATTCTCCTTTGTTTCATTACAATTTACTCAAGCATAGTAACAGACACAATATCTCTGACACTGGGAATACATTCCCTGAGGTCCATAGATGCCCCTAGATACAGGGACATGCAAATGGACCTTTGTAGAAGTGGAGCAATCTTCCATTTACTTGGGTATGTACTTTTAGTCGGATTTTCTGAAAATATGGCTTAACAGGTTAACATGCCCCGCTTGGTTTAGCTGTGCCTTGGTTTAGCTGTGGTCAAAGCCTGGTTGAATGTTCCATGTCTTCAAATGCAGAGGCATTATGGGTTCTGTAGTACTTAGGTAGTTATTAGTTAAACTTTTTTCTTGTTTTTCTCAAATGTAAACACGTTATATATATATATATATATATATATATATATATATATATATATATATATTATATATATATATATATATATATATATATATATATATATATATATATATATATATATATATATTCCATGATACAGGTGTGTAACATTGAATTACTATAACTCTAATTATATGTAATATGCTACAATGGCGCGGCCGAGGTCAGTCACCGTTGGTTTGGCTCCTCAGCGATTGTGCGCATTTTTTGTTATTGTGTTTATTTTGAATACCTTTTTTCCTTCTCAGGAATTTAGCATGTCTATTTTATCATGCACATCTTATGTCTTTTTATTATCTGTTTTTTTACAGTCTATTTTATTATTTAGTATTATTGCACAATCGAAGCGGGCATGACCACCCGCATTTCACTGTATGCCCTGGTATGTATGTGACAAATAAACCTCTTGAATCTTTCATCTTTCATCTTGAATAATAGCATAATACGATTATTTGATTAGGTATCTAAAAATGTAACGAGTTGGCCACATATATTATATTATATATTATATTTACTATGAGTGCTATTTACTATGAGTACTATTTACCCTTTGCTCAACATCTGAGAGAAACAGTGAGGCATCTGCAAAGATGATTGAATGTAGTTTGATGAATACATTTCACCAGAGTTTCTCTCGGACAACATGGCGGTTATAATTTTTTACTACGGGGGGGGGGGGGGGGGTATTTTCAGAATATCGCCTAGGGCCCAACAGACCCACGGCCCGGCCCTGGTAACACCTGTACATTAACATGCATAATATATAATCAGCCAAAACATGTGGCAACAACTCAATGCATAAAAGCGGTGCAGACAACATGGACAAGAGGTTGAGTGGTTCGGACCAAAAACATCTGAAGAAATGTGATCTAAGTGACCCTTTGACTGTGGGATGATTGTTGGTGCCAGACGTGGGGGCGGTTTGAGTATCTCGGGAACTGCTGATCTCCTGGGATTTAACGGTCTCGAGAGTTTACAGAGATTGGTGCAATAAAGCAAAAAAACATCCAGTGAGCGGCAGTTCTGTGGGCGAAGACGCCTCGTTAACGAGAGAGAGGTCAGAGGAGAGAGCAGCCAGACGGGTTCACCGTTGACAGCGAGGCGACAGTAACTCACAACACAAACCACGGGTTACAGCAGAGCGTCTCTCTGAATGCACAGCACGTTGAACCTTAAGGCTGAGATATATACTTCAACGTCGACTGTCGCCAAAACTTTACGTGCAGGGAGCTTTTCAGTTCAACGTGTGGGGTTGCAGTACACCGCCCGAACCACTAGGTGGCTGTGCTGCGTTGGGTTCTACAAATAAGCTATATTTTCAGACTTCCTCTCGCCGGCCTTTCTTCAATTTGGTCCATGTTCATTTACATTACTGTACATTTACATGTTTTGTCATTTTAGCTGACACTTTTATCCAAAGCGACGTACAGGTTCTGTCGGCAGGAAGGGTACAACTCTTTCAGCTGAGTAACAATGTTCATAAAACAGTGCTGAAACTTGGGCGCTGCAGTGTTGAGTGCATAGTAGTAAAGACATTAGTATAGTAGGTAGTAATATAGACGAGGAAAATTAATTAGTCGTTCGTAATGTAGTTAATCACGATCGATAATGGAATGCTCAGAGCAAGCTCCCCAGATGATCAATACGAAAGTATGTCACATGTAGGCGTGGCCAGCTGCATGTGGGCGTGGTCAGCTGCATGTAGGTGTGGCCTGCTGCATGTGGGCGTGGTCAGCTGCATGTAGGTGTGGCCAGCTGCATGTGGGCGTGGTCAGCTGCATGTAGGTGTGTCCAGCTGCATGTGGGCGTGGCCAGCTGCATGTGGGTGTGTCCAGCTGCATGTAGGCGTGGCCAGCTGCATGTAGGTGTGGCCAGCTGCATGTGGGCGTGACCAGCTCCATGTTGGCGTGGCCAGCTGTGTGTAGGTGTGGCCAGCTGTATGTAGGTGTGGCCAGCTGCATGTGGGCGTGGCCAGCTGCATGTAGGTGTGGCCAGCTGCATGTGGGCATGGCCAGCTGCATGTGGGGGTGGCCAGCTGTGTGTAGGTGTGGCCAGCTGCATGTAATAATAATAATAATAATAATACATCTATTTTATATAGCGCTTTTCCAGGTGCTCAAAGACGCTTTACATGGGCAGGAGAGACAAACTATGGCAAAACAAAAAACAGAACAAAAATAATACATGACAAAAATAAAATAAAATAACACCGACAGAATTAGAGGTCAAAAGCAAGATTGAAAAGGTGAGTTTTGAGGGCTGATTTAAAAGATGTCAGGGTGTTTGCATCACGGATATGGCTGGGGAGGGCATTCCAGAGGGAGGGGGCAGCAGCAGCGAAGGCCCTGTCGCCCCAGGTCCGGAGCCTGGTCGTGGGAGGTGTTAGGAGGTTGGCATCTGCAGACCTAAGGCGACGGGTGGGCGTGTGGCCAGCTGCATGTGGGCGTGGCCAGCTGCATGTAGGTGTGGCCAGCTGCATGTGGGCATGGCCAGCTGCATGTGGGGGTGGCCAGCTGTGTGTAGGTGTGGCCAGCTGCATGTAGGCGTGGCCAGCTGCATGTGGGCGTGGCCAGATGTGTGTAGGCGTGGCTAGCTGTGTGTAGGTGTGACCAGGTGTATGTAGGCGTGGCCAGCTGCATGTAGGCGTGGCCAGTTGTGTGTAGGCGTGGCTAGCTGTGTGTAGGTGTGACCAGCTGCATGTAGGTGTGGCCAGCTGCATGTGGGCATGGCCAGCTGCATGTGGGGGTGGCCAGCTGTGTGTAGGTGTGGCCAGCTGCATGTAGGCGTGGCCAGCTGCATGTAGGCGTGGCCAGATGTGTGTAGGCGTGGCTAGCTGTGTGTAGGTGTGACCAGGTGTATGTAGGCGTGGCCAGCTGCATGTAGGCGTGGCCAGTTGTGTGTAGGCGTGGCCAGCTGCATGCAGGCGTGGCCGGTAGGCTTGGGGGAGCTCGGCAGGCTCGCTGCAACCCTCGCAACCACTCTGACATCTGACAGGGTTTCACACAAGGTCCTTGAAGTGCTGAAAGTGGTTGATTTTTGACCCAAAAAAAAAAGTCATGGCCTGGAATTCCTCTGAAAACAGCCCATTTTTTTAACAAGGTGCTTATTAAAAAGTCCTTGAAATTCAAATCAACCATTCACATTGAAAGTTTTGTTCCATCCATCCATGATCAAATTGTTCTCAATCAAGACATTTATTTTGTATCTAAAGTGTAACTAATGGTCAGAAATAGGTTTTTTAAGCCATGAATATTGGATCAGAAAAATAGTGCTTGGAAAAGTACTTGAAAATCCTTGAATATCATTTTGCAATGTCTGTGGGAGCCCTGGTCTGAGTGTAAATGAGGCGTTAGAACATGAGGCCAGATGGGCCACAGCAGCAGAAGAGCAGCATTGGCCAGAACAAGTGCCAGTGAGCAGATTATGCCTGTTAACCCTTTCACTGCCACACGACAGCCGGTTAACCCTTTCACTGTGACAATACAGAAGGTTAGCCCTTTACTATCACACAACCGACGGCGATGCTCAATCATTAGCATCATTAGCGCCGCATTTGCGGAGCTAATGATGCTAATGATGGAGCATCGCCGTCGGTTGTGTGATAGTAAAGGGCTAACCTTCTGTCGTGTGGCAGTGAAAGGGTTAAGCTGTAGCCCTATTTTCAGAGAGTCCTGCCTAAAGGTACAGTACAGGCCCAAGTAAATGGAAGATTGCTCCACTTCTACAAGGTCAGTTTGTATGTGTCTTGGTATCTAGGAACATCTAGGGACCTGGGGGTATGTATTCCCAGTGTCGGAAATATTGTGTCTGTTACTAGTCTTGAGTAAATTGTGATGAAACAAAGGAGACTATCAATTATGATTTCTTTTTTGCATCTTTGCCGGTGAATAACACCATGAAGACATTGAGATTCCTTTGATGACGCTCACTGAGCTCGTTCAGCGCCTTCTTGAGATCAAGTGTACAAAACAATCTAAGCAAGTGAATAAAAGGAAGATGATTCAACAGAAGGATTTGTAGATACAGTAATAAATTATAATCCATTTGAATTATAAATTCATATTTGACCTTGAACTTGACCTTGACCTTATTATGGCCAAATCATACACATATGGATAGGGAAAAATCTCCTCTTTCCAATGGAAGTGTTAAATATGGATTTAGTCATCTCCTCTCGGTTTTACGATAAAAGAGAGATAGATAAACCCAATGGAAAAACATGCACAACAACAAGATCGCTAACGCTGTGGCGTCCTTGACGAAGACGGACAGGAGCACTTGGATTGGTCCCCTGGCGCGGCTCACGTGGCGCCTGTCTGCTCCCGGCTGCCCTTGGGGGGGAAGGACGACGGGATGGGTTAATCGCAGATACGCATTGTATGCATGGTTCGCATGTGTGCCAAATGATGACCTCGGAGCAGGTCCTAAATTATTATTATTATTATTATTAATTAGCATTTTTCCAATAAATTCTTATTTTCAGTCAATCTTAAAAACATCGGTAAACAAACGTAGTGCTGAACATATACACGTTGACTGCTATTTTGATAGGGTTAAGGTCTTTACTCTTGGCTACAGTACTTTTGAAAAAGAAACACAACATTAATTACTACGGTCTGTATTGATAGATTTATGATAAAAACAGCAGGGTCCCCTTATAAGGGGACCCTGCAGCTTAAACACATGCTGTTTATTAACCATCCGTTACTCAAGTCTCAGTGTCTCAGAATGGCTTTGACTTTGCTTCCCGATGCACGTCTGTCCTTGACCATTTTCATACGTGCTAACCGCTAGTTAAGCATCAGTTACATATTTGTTCCTATGCTTTAACAGTTTCCTAAATAGTCCCGAAAGTACTTAATTAGTTGTGCCCCCTAAAATAAAGTGCTACCAAGGATTTTTATTTTACGGTGATCGAATGCAAAACATCCTAACGTCTCCTGGCTTCGGTGGGCGGAGTGGGATGTCTTATACTGTAGCGGTAGAAGATCATACATTATGCAGACTTTATGATGTAAAGTATGTAGTGGGATACCGTGTGAAGCTAACTACCTTCTGTTCCTCCACACACCCCCTCCTGCTATACACTCCTCCCGCACGTCCACACACGGGCTTACTCACATAGACATAACTCACATCACACCTCCACCACAGCCTGCTGTCTGACCTAACCCGTAACCCGTCTGTAGTGTGGTAGTGAAAGGGTTAACCTCCTGTAGTGTGTGGCAGTGAAAGGGTTGACCCTATGTATTGTCGCAGTGAAAGGGTTAACCATTTGGCAGTGTGGTAGTGAAAGGTGTGACAGTGAAAGGGTTAACCTCCTGTAGTGTGGCAGTGAAAGGGTTAACCTTATGTATTGTCACAGTGAAAGGGTTAAGATAAGATAAAATAAGATATTCCTTTATTGATCCCGTTGGGGAAATTCAGGTATCATAGCAGCAGGGGGGGGGGGGGGGGGGGGGGTGAGGTACAGGTAGTAGAAGACATACAGGTACAGGTCACATAATTATAGTACAGTGGAGAAGTAAAACATAAAAATAGAATAAAAGGCAGTGTAAACAATATACAATATAATTAACTCTGGACATGTGCATATGGGCAACAAGGTGCGAGATGAGGGTATGTATGCCCTCTCAGTTAGTTTGCCCTACAATAAATATGGTTACAATATATATATAATATAATAATCTAAATCTAATCTAATATATAGTCTAAAGAAACGAAATGCTTAAATGCTAATATATGCTATATATAATCTAGTAATCCAATAGTCTAAATCTAATCTAATATATAATCTAAAATGATAAAATTGCTAAATGCTATATGCAATATATAATCTGATAATCTAATATATAATCCGAGCACAGCGAGCAAGTAAACACAGAGGTGTCATCAGGCAGCAGCCCCTCAGATGAATATTGTAGAGGCGTCGTCTGGCTAATAAGTGTTGTTGTTTATGTCCGGGCCGGTGTTCATGGTGCTACGTGTGGGTCCAGGGCCGGTGTTCATGGTGCTACGTGTGGGTCCAGGGCCGGTGTTCATGGTGCTACGTGTGGGTCCAGGGCCGGTGTTCATGGTGCTACGTGTGGGTCCAGGGCCGGTGTTCATGGTGCTACGTGTGGGTCCAGGGCCGGTGTTCATGGTGCTACGTGTGGGTCCAGGGCCGGTGTTCATGGTGCTACGTGTGGGTCCAGGGCCGGTGTTCATGGTGCTACGTGTGGGTCCAGGCCCGTTTCCTGCCATATTGCCATTATTATATATATTTTTTGTATTCACTCAATACACTGTATACTGTAGCAATAGCCTATCGTAAACATGTTTAAGCTGATGATTTGTTACATCCCTACAGGATATATATATATATGTTTACCGATAGGCTATTGCTTATGACCGCAAGTGGGCGTTTCTTTATAAAAAGAAAAATATACATAAGTAACTAACTGAATTTTATTTTTTTTGCATTTTCAAACTTTATTTAACGTTAACTTTATCTTAAATAGTTCGATTTAAATTTCAATATTGTAAGTCAGAAATTTAGAAATGCAGTATCTGTCTCATTTATGTGCATTTTGGAGATGTTATAATGCAGATTCGGTAAATCCTGTACGTTTTCAGGAGTTTCTTGATGTAGGGGAGCCCCAGTGTTTATTATAATGTTCTGTCATTGCTGGGGTCAACTTGAGATGTTTGATTTGAATTTGTGAGAAAAAGAGATATACGTTTTTTTCACAGATCTAGCCTCTTTTCCTCTTAACACTTTGAGTGCCACTCACGGCTTTTCTCGGGTTTACGCCCCGACCGTTGAATGCCACGGTCACGAGTATTCTCAGGTATTTTTTATTTTTTTTTATTAGCGATCTGAAAACATATTGCATCACGCGAGCCTACCGTTGGAGATCCAGGGACCGCCGGCGCTCAGATGTGAAAAAAGCGCCCCCTATCGTCTCCCAGATGGTAAATCACCCTTTTGGAATGGACTCAATGAAAGTGAATGGGAGAACGGATTTCTGACTCCACATTTTACTTCTCACTGATGCAGCCGGGGTCTACCAGAGTTCATTCTGGAGCCTCTGAGCCGCGCGGATCATGTGTTATACTGTACACACGATGGATCAATACATTTATCGATTTTTTCGAATGGCGATCGGAAATTGGAATAAACCATTTGGATACCATCTGACCTCAGGTAAGGAATCTATGTTATCAGTGTTAGGATAATCAGACTTGTTTTCACGGATATATAAGCGTTTATGTGATATGTGATATGGCTGTTTTGACTGTAAAAGCCATGAGGAAATAAGAGCAGCGATTATCAGCGCACGGCACGAGCGTGCCTGCGCACACATATACTATCGATCATCTAGCGTTTATTTGAAAACGATTCATAAATAGGCCGACAAATGACAACGTTCTGGAATATTCCAGTAAAAGGCGATTATCATAGGCATGGGTTGTTTTTCCCCGGAAAACGGGTGATTTTCAAAATGCTATCAAACGGAAATGAAGCGATTTAACGTTTGAATGCATCAATCTGGTGCACTAACCTGTTCCCCCTATAGGGGGACCCTGCTTTTCTTTATCATAAATCGATCAATAGATTAGATCGCCTATTATCATATCATGGGGTATCATTGGAAAGCCACACTCATTGGCTACAACCCTGTGCAAAGATCTTCGAGATCGCCAAATGATTGACGGAGCTAGAGCCCCGGGAGTCGGGGGTGGTAATGTGTACTTTTGCATACTTTGGGGCACACCTCACATATCGGCATGTAACTCGAGCACCGCTGAACGGATTTTGTCACCTGAAAGGGCAATCGACAGGCAACAAATACGGCTTTAATTCTATCTATAGATTGTATTAAAAGATATGCACACCCGAGCCACTAGAGGTCGGCAAAGAATCGTCCACATGTGGGCCCTTGGATGTTAAGAGGTCAATGTTTTTAAATATTTTTTTTGTAGCCAAGAGTAAAGACCATAACCCTATCAAAAACAGTAGTTAAAGTGTATATTTTCATCTTTACCGATGTTTTATATTAGGGATGTCCGATATTATCGGCCTACCGATATTATCGGCCGATATCGGCATTAAAATGTGATATCGGAAAATATCGGTATCGGTTTTCAATTATTTAAAAAAAAATTACATCTCTATAACCTTTATTTACCCAGGCAAGCAAGTAAGAACAAATTCTGATTTTATTTATTGTCAAAAGTATGCATAATGTTGTGTTAATTCCACAACAAGATATATGTAATGTTAATTACCTGAAATTATAAAAAATTTGAGGGGGGGGGACCCTGCATATATCGGTATCGGTTGATATCGGTATCTTAATGGAGATTAAAAGTTGGACAATATCGGTATATCGGTATCGGTAAAAAAGCCAATATCGAGCATCCCTATTTTATATGATTTATCCGAAATACAAATTTATCTGAAAATGCTAATTATTGTAAAAACTGCAAGAAATGACTAAATCCAGATTCAACCCTGCCATTGGAAAGAGGAGCATTTCCCCTATCCATAGATGTATGATTTGGCCATAATAAGGTCAAGGTCAAGTTCAAGGTCAAATATGAATTTATAATTAAAATCGATTATCATTAATTACTGTATCTACAAATCCTTCTGTTTAATCATCTTCCCGCGGTTCATTTGCTTAGATTTTTTGTACACATGATCTCAATAAGGTGGTGAATGAGCTCAGTGAGCATTTTCTCCTACCCGTATCAATTTTTGATCAAAGATGCAAAAATCATAAATCATAATTTATATTCTCCTTTTCTTCATTACAATTTACTCAAGCCTAGTAACAGACACAATATTTCTGACACTGGAAATACATACCCCAGGTCCCTAGATGTTCCTAGATACCAAGAACATGCAAATTGACCTTGTAGAAGTGGAGCAATCTCCCATTTACTTAGGCATGTACCTTTAGGCGAAATTCGGCTTACAGCTTATCAGGTTAAAGGGTTTGGAATCCCCCCACCATAGTTTCACAAAATAGGGCCCCCCAAACAACATTTTGCATAGGGCCCCCAAAAACCTCGAACCGGCCCTGGTTATCAGGCAGCAGCCGCTCAGATGAATATTGTATCGGCATAGGGCCGGTGTTTATGGTGCCATGTGTGGGATAGGCGTCGTCTGGCTAAGTGTTGTTTATGTCAGGGCCGGTGTTTATGGTGCTATGTGTGGGACTCTTAGTGCAGTTAAGTTTCCACATCATCCCACCATGGCCGTCTAGTCCAGCACGACCTCCTCTCTCTCGCTCCCTCCTTACCTCAGTGCTCGGCTAATACTGCCTTGCCTTCCTCCCCCCTCCTCCCCGCGTGCCCATCTCACCTTGCTTCCTTCCAGATGGCGCATTTCACAACCTGCTAGGCACGATCAATCAAGCCCAGATGCAGACCGGGCTATTAAGGTCAGTAATGATCGGCCTTTGAGCGTTATGGGCCCGGCTCCTGTTGTAAAGCCATGCATCAAACTCTGTTCCGGCGCTCGGCTCGCCTGCCCTTAACAAGCCAGCTTAAAATATCGGCCGGAGGATACAAAATGAAAAGGGTACAACCTTATCTCTCCAAAGACAGGCCGCTGTAGCCCCAAGGTGTAATAAAACTACAGGACTTGGCCGTCGCCCGGAGTCATCTCTTTTATAAGCAATATCTTTCAAAGTTCAGCTAAGCGGTGGGCTCTGGGTGCTGGGTACAGGCGGTGTAATTCATCACGCTGTGTTCCCACACACAGGAAAACCAGGAGACCTACTGTAGACCCCCCTCCCGCTCCCTTCCCCACTACCTTCCTCATACTGCGCTGCACGTTTAATAGCATGAGGGGACCAGGGTGCGAGCAGGCCTTTGACAGGGTCCTGCTCCCCCCCTGCCCCTCAGCCAGCTCAGACCTGTACTGGCTTCCCTGCACTGGCTCCCTGTTCGTTTCAGGAGTGATTTTAAAATGGCCATGTTTGTGTTCAAGGCCTTAAATGGTCCATCAGTACCTATAGCTGAACTCCTCCATGTCTGTACCCCTGCTAGAGCACTGAGGTCAGCAAATAAACTGCTCTTAGATGTCCCGAGGTTTAGGCTAAAGACTAAAGGTGATCAAGCTTTTGCGGTGGCTGCCCCTAAATTATGGAACAGTCTTCCACTGCCAATGAGGTCTGCTGCCCAGACCCTAGAGAGTTTTAAGGCACAGCTGAAGACTCACCTGTTTTTATTGGCTTTCTGAGGCTTGGTAAGCCTTGGTCGTGTCGTGATTTTTTTTTTTTTTTTTACTTTATTGTAGTTATATGACTTTGTGTGTGTACTGTATTTTATATTTCTTTTAGTATTTTTGTTTTTTGTATTGTACAGCACTTTGGTACAACTTCGGTTCATTTTAAATGTGCTATATAAATAAAGTTGACCTTGACCTTGACCAGTTAGGGCCGGGGACAGAGACACCCGGACGTCTTAGAGAGGAGGACACAACAGCTAACCGCCTCAGCATCGGACCGGGGCCATCATCGAGTCAGAGAGTCCGTGTTCAGCATTAAATCCTCCCGGGTTATTGAGTTACCTTCCCCATCAACCTTATATTTACACACAAAAAAGCAAGGAGACTTTCCATCCAGGTAATGATTTCAGTTGATCCATGAAGTGCCAAGAGGGGCAGCGAAAACAACTGAGACTGCAGCCGGGGGAGATGAAGGGTCGTGGGATAATGTGCCTGAGCTGGACTCTCTGGGAGCTCATCCTCCGCTCCACTAAGGCTGTCCCCGAAGCCTGTTTTTGGGATTCGAACTTTGTCAGGGTTTTTCGAACCTTCGTTTTTAATGAAAGAAATAAAAAAAATCTAAATATTTTCAATACATTTTTTTTATTTTATTTTTTATAAATATCCTCAAACTAAATCCTCAGTGATTAATCTGATTAAATTAGTATTATTTTTTCTATTAAATCAACTTTCCAGACCCAGACCCAGCCCAGGGAGAAGCCCCAGCCCAACTAAATCAATTAAATCAACTTTCTTTAATGAATATAACTCATCAGTTTTAATACTTTAATATTAGTGTATCCTAATCTTTATCTGCAACTGTGAAGAAAAACCCCATTGGTTTAAACAGAATAAATAAAAAAAAAAAAATATATATATATATATATATATATATATATTTTTTTAATAAAAAATATAAAATTCGAATGTTGATTTAGAATTCGAAAGTTCGATTGTTCAAACGTTTGGGCTCAGCCCTACACTCCACCCGTCCTGAACATCCACCTCCTCGGCTCCGCCCACATCCTGAACATCCACCTCCTCAGCTCCGCCCACATCCTGAACATCCACCTCCTCGGCTCCGCCCACATCCTGAACATCCACCTCCTCGGCTCCGCCCACATCCTGAACATCCACCTCCTCGGCTCCGCCCACATCCTGAACATCCACCTCCTCGGCTCCACCCACATCCTGAACATCCACCTCCTCGGCTCCGCCCACATCCTGAACATCCTCCTCCTGTCCGCGTCCGTGGGCCTGATGACGCGTCATATCAATGTGATTATTTTAGATCTAATATTTAACCCTTTCACTACCACACTAGAGAAGGTTAACCCTTTCACTACCACATACAGACGTTTAACCCTTTCTCTACCATTCTACAGACGGTTAACCCTTTCACTACCATTCGACAGAAGGTTAACCCTTTCACTACCACACTACAGACGGTTAACCCTTTCACTACCACACTACAGAAGGTTAACCTTTCACTACCACACTACAGAAGGTTAACCTTTCACTACCACACGACAGAAGGTTAACCCTTTCACTACCACACTACAGAAGGTTAACCCTTTCACTACCATTCTACGGAAGGTTAACCCTTTCACTAAAACACTACAGACGGTTAACCTTTCACTACCACACTACAGAAGGTTAACCCTTTCACTACAACACAACAGAAGGTTAACCCTTTCACTACCACACTACAGAAGGTTAACCTGTGTGGTAGTGAAAGGGTTAAGATCTGATGTTGTGAGTCCACACCTGACCTAACAGAAAGCGCACGTTATAAAGTCCAGACAGCGTGCGCCCTGCGGCAGAGGGTTACGTCCCGAAACACGTAGAGAATTCCGACCGGTCAGGTGGCGTAGCGGAGATTGTGCTCGTCACTGATGCAAGAGACTGCGGTCACTCCCGGAGTCAGCATTGCCTTGGCTTGGGCTGATCGCTATACTAACTCGTTTGGCTGAGTTAGGGGGAGGGAAGCCGTGGGTGGGAAACTGGCGTTGTGGACAGCGACGCCTACAGGTCAGGTCTGGGCGCTTGCTCAGCGGAGGCAGGACTTGAGGAAGGCAGTGTGACCTCCCACGCGTTACACTTCACCAATGAGAGTCCTCGCTGCCAGGTGAAAAGAGAGCCACTGGCTGTCTCCGCATGTGTCGGAGGAAGCGTGCGGATACTTCAGGGTTCCCTTGTACCGACCAGTAGGAGAACATGCGCACAACAACCGGGTAGGGGAGGGAGGGAATTGGCACAACGACTAAATTGGGACGGGGAGAAAACAGAGAAAAATCGGAGAAAGAGAGAGAAAAAAAGAATTCCGACCATGACACCGCAGAGAGCCTTCGCCGCGGTCAGAGCGGTCAGTCAGTCTCCGGTCTGATTTGGGTACCGTCGTCCGCACCCCGTCCTTTTTATCGGCTCCTGCCACGATAATAATAATAACTAGACAATTCCGCGCGGGGGAAATTGTGAAAGTGTGAGTGACGCCTGTGCACCGCCGGCCAACGGGAGAGGGTCTCTCGCGAGTGTCTATGACAAACGGTTCAAAGGATACAAAAAGGGGGCGCGGCCTAAGGATCGGGGGAGTGGTCAACATAGACCATTTGAAGATCGGACTTTTCCGAGTTTAAGTTTTTTTTAGATTTTTCCGAGTTTTCGGAATTTTCCGAGTTTTCCCCCTTAGGCCACACCCCCTCAGTGTATCTCTTGAACCGTTTGTCGTTTTCGGATTTTTCCGAGTTTTCGGGTTTTGGGATTTTTCCGAGTTTTTGAACTTTTTCGGATTTTAGATTTTTCCGAGTTTTCGGATTTTTCCGAGTTTTTGAAAGGGGGTGTGGCCTAAGGGGGCGTGGTCTAATGATCGGGGGAGTGGTCAACATCGACCAATGAAAGAGGATATCCCTACCGAGTACAATGGCACAATCCGCAAGTCTCTACGACAAACGGTTCAAGAGATACACTGAGGGGGTGTGGCCTAATGGGGCGTGGTCTAAGGATTGGGGGAGTGGTCAACATCGACCAATGAAAGGTGGTCAACATCGACCAATGAAAAATGAAAGAGGATATCCCTACTGAGTACAATGACACAACCCGCAAGACAGAGGGCGCTGTCCAGCAATTCAGTACTGCAACACAGTGATGGGCAATGATGGGTTAAGTCGATGAGGTCATTGGCAAGTCAGCTGAGCCATGAGCCCTGAGCCTCACAGCTGTTAGGCTGAACCAATCAGCCACGAGCCACACAGGTGATGCAATTACAATGACTTGAATCACAATGACTTGCATATTCTGGATTTTCTTTGCATGACTGCATTGTCACGTTGATTAAAAGAAAACTATAAGAGATGAATCGTTGTGACTCGCACAGGAGCACTACAACGAGTAGGCGAAGGGTTGTGTGCGATATTGTGGCATTTGTGCGTATTGTGGCACTCCTTCGGCGATCGGAACAGAAGGGTAAAAAAGAGTGGGAAAAAAGAGATTCCTAGCGTGGATTTGCATGGCAGTCAATGGGGAGCAGAACCTTCAAAGAAATGGTCGTCAGTTGAGATAGAAATGTCCAATTCCATTTATTTTTCTTTTGTGAGCGGGCTGACAGCCGTGTCATCGTTTTGATGTGTTTGTTTTATTTCTACGTCCAAAATTGAGATCACACTCGCAATTCACCCAAGGTAGTGGAAAAAAGATTATTTCAGCTCTCGCACTCTAAATTGCAATGCATTTCCAATGGGACCGAAATTTTACCGTTTAAAGTCGATTCGTAGCCAGACGGTGCGGTGAAACTTTACGAGTTGGAATAGCGCTGTTGCCATAGGCAGGCCGCTCGTTTTGATACCTTTCACGTGTATGGGGCGCGAACGCTCTGGCACGAGTTGTGTTTGCAAAATCGGTGGAATAAAGAATAAATAAAAAGATGAACAAGAACTATAGTGTGGGTGGCAACCTGGCTTCGCCAGGTCACCCACACTAATAAAAGTCATGTCCAAACAACAAGCCGCGTACACTACAGCCTAATATCCACCGTGATGCCGCCTCAGCAGAGAGCCTCTTACCGTGCGTTATGACGGGGCTACATCATCTCTGGGATGGACTCCTGGCGCTGTCCGTCACTTTAGTGCGACGTTTATATCCACGTCGGAGGGGCTTGTTATTGAAGGAGACCTTGTCGTTAGCCACACTGACCACCGTCTCATACGCCATTGATAACTCAGTGAGGCGGCGAGAGGCGGCCATTTGGAGCCACAGTGCAACTTAATCAACGGCGTGCCGGCCGAGAGACAGGGCTTTCTGGAGAGAGAATTATGTGGCTTTTTACCTGTTTATCAGCGCGGCTGTTTAGCATAAGAGCGGCGGCGGGCCTGGGTGCTCGTCTCCCCGGTCCTCTGATGCCTCTGGGGGCGGCCTGTTTACTGGGGTCCTTCTTAAGCCATCTGTACACACACACACACACACACACACACACACACACACACACACACACACACACACACACACACACACACACACACACACACACACACACACACACACACACACACACACACACATACACACCCGCTCGCAGCTTTGCATGACGCATTTCCATAGACGGCGAGACAAGGAGAACTGCCTGGGTGTCTGGACCCTCGCAGGGGCTTGAACCCGCCTTTGGTTCAGAGCAGAGAGAGACCCTTTGAATGAGCCACAATATTATGGTTCTAAAGCTACAGTCAGGCTCTAACCTTTGTTAGATTGTTGATTGTTGATTTTTTGTTTGTTTGTTTGTTTGTTTGTTTGTTTTATTTTGCAAACTTTAACTTTTTCGAATTTGTTTTTGAATTAGGGGGAGGTTGCTCCATAAATTATTTGTTTATTGTTTATTTATTATTTGTAAACATTCGAAATAAAAATAATTCATTCATAACCTGACAGTGTGTGTGTGTGTGTGTGTGTGTGTGTGTGTGTGTGTGTGTGTGTGTGTGTGTGTGTGTGTGTGTGTGTGTGTGTGTGTGTGTGTGTGTGTGTGTGTGTGTGTGTGTGTGTGTGTGTGTGCGTGCGTGCGTGCATGTGCGTGCGTGCGTGTGCGTGTGTGTGTTTTATTTCTGTTTGTATGTGCGAACATCACATGTGCCACCGACATGCGCTGTGTGTGTGTGCGTGCGTGTGCACGCGCGTGTGCTTTTTATTGTCGCATGTACATAGTATGTGGGAACATCACATACATGTGCCGCCAACATGTGCTGAACATGATGTCTTCTCGTGTCAGTGCATTGGGGGAAGGGTTGGAGTGTGGCAGGGGGAGGGGGGTGGGGGTGGGGTCCGGGGGGTGCGTCGTGGTTGGCTGACGACGCCATGCCTGCTCTCATTCCTGGTTGGCTGGTGGCCCTGATGATGTCACCCGCGGCCAGGCAGGCCACATGCTCTGCCAGGCGGGGAGCCCGGGTCAGCCCGGCCCATCCAGCCTGGAACCTCCACGACACACGGGCCCATAAAGCAGAGAGGCACAGAGCAGAAAATTGAAAGCATCACGGAGATGTCATGCCTGCGCCGGGGCTGGAAGATAAAAGTCTCTGGCCAGGGCGGAGGAGGCGTAGCCGGGGAGATGCACGCGCTCTGGGGCTGCAGGATTTAATAACCTGGACCAGGGGTTGTGGGGCTTGAGGCGCGGGGCGGTGGAGGATAGTAATGGTTTACAGTTGCATGATAATAAACCTCACACTCACATGATTAATAACGTGGCTGTGGGGCTGCGCTCTCTCTCGGTCTCTGCTCCACTATTCATGCATTATAGATGGGCTCGGTGAACTGTGTGTCTTGTCATTCACTGTCTCAGATATGAGCATTAGATCAGTTGTCAGTCATGTTCTCTGACCTGTCATGGGCGAGTATCTGCGGATTAAATAATGCCAGCACAGGGAGCGAGGGAGAGAGAGAGAGAGAGAGAGAGAGAGAGACACACACACACACAGAGAGAGAGAAAGAGAGAGAGAAAGAGAGAGAGAAAGACACGCACACACACAGATAGATGAGACAGAGACACACACACAGAGAGAGAGAGAGAGAGAGAGATAGAGAGAGAGAGAGAGAGAGAGAGAGAGAGAGAGAGAGAGAGAGAGAGAGAGAGAGGAGAGAGAGAGAGAGACAAACACAGAGAGAGAGAGACACACACACACAGAAAGGTGGTAGGATGTAGATGACATGTTTTTTTTTGTAGAAGGATGTCGATGACATTTATGAAGTCATCAGGGCTCCTGTTTGATCAC
>NW_028172483.1:0-18424 GCF_963971535.1 Notolepis coatsorum
GAGCTGAGGTTTGGCACTAGAAAGCCACTTAGGTATATATATCGTGGCAGGTGCGAACAGCAGCAGTTCGGCGTTCGGTAAAACAGTGAAGTGCAAGCAGTTCGTCTAAACAGAGTGTTGTGAACCACGTGCGAAGTGAATAGTAAAAGTGTCAGAGTTAATGCAGTAACGTCAAGTTCGACTTAGCTTAATGTGAAGTAAAGAGTCGTCATTTAGTGTGAATCGTGCCGACAGCAGTTTGTTCGGTATGTAGCATTACCCAGCAGTTCGTTCGTTTAGTAACTAGTGAAACCTTAGCCAGTGTGCGTGGACTAAATACATTAGTGCCAGTACACGAGGAGGGCCTAGTCGTGGAACCTACTGGACATTTGCATATTGGAACCTACGGCGGCGATTGCAGAACCAGTATTGGTTGGATTATAATGATTGTGGAACGTACTACCCTTGGAGAAGAGCCTCGTTAATACCCACTGTCGTTTGGATTTAACCACCTTGAAGATTTACTTCGGGCTAGCTTCGAGGACCGAAGCTGGCTGGCTATCGTCATTGCTATCGGGCAATTGGATTACAGCTATTGCTTTGTTGCTGAGCCTTTGGATTACAAGGACTGGATCTATACGAGAACCCCTTCTTCTTCAATTGAACAGACTGAGTATCCGAACATTCTTCTTTCCTCCAGAGCTTACATCTCTGGGAGGACACCCCCTGTCTCCAGCGGTACCATCGTTTCCCCCTATATTGCCATCCTACGCCAGGCGGCGTTTAGTCTAGTACCCCATCATAGGAATTATTCATTCCAACTGACTTTTGCTACTGACTGACTTTATTCATATTCTTCGCCATACAAGCGCAACCTTAATTCCCATTCTGTACAATTGCTGCATAATAATAAATATTCTAAATGATATTTCTTTGTCACCGTGCCGTATTATTCTGAGTGTCTGCCATAATTAACTGTACTTTCTGGCAAGTAATAATAATGATAATTAGCAGTGGTTTAATCTATCACAATCTTTAATACAGTCAGGGTTTTGTAACCCCTCAGTTACAATTGGTCCTTCGAGCCGGAGGGTATCAGTAATCTTAATATCATATTAATAGTGATATGGCCAGCGGCGGACACTCTCCAAACGGCTCTCCCAAACTAGAGCGCCCTAGGCGCAAACGTCAGCCCCCTCCACACCTGGAGGACTACGCTTTCGTTTTACCTCCTAGCTTATCTAAAAAGACGCTAAGCACGGATAAAACTAATAGTTTAAGCATGCCCAATCCTATCGACTTGTCGGCCCCACCAGTAGAGACCCCAGTGGGTTCAAACGAAACTGACTTAGCTCACGGGGGGGAACAAGCGGGACATGACGTGACTATACCCAAAGACAGCGCCACCGAGATGGACCTCGGAACGCAAGAGACCCAAGAGCGCGCACCCGAGATAGACCTCGGTGCGCACCCAAGAGAAGAGTACCGCGTCTTAGAGATGGACCTCGGGGCGCGGGAGAAAGTAAGAAGCAGCGCTCAAGAGATGGACCTCGGAGCGCGCCAAGAGAACAAGTCACCACCAAGCCCTGTCAACGCCAGATCACCCTCATCAGCGTCATCCCCCAGCGAGGCTGACCAGAGACTAGCGCAAGCCTTAATCGCCACGCTGACAGCTTCAACCGAAAGAGACCGTATCCAGGGTGAGCGCGACCGTCTCCAAGCGCTACAACAGAGTGAGCACGAACAGTCTGCAATGGAAAGAGAACGTATCAGACTGGAAGAGAGGCGCCTCCAGGCTGAAGAAAACATTCAGCGAGAACGCGACAATGCACAGCGCGACGCCGCCAATGCACAGCGCGAAGCGGAGCGAGACCGTCTGCAGGCGCAGATGATAGAGCAATTGATCCAGAGGGCGACCCCCCACTCCTCCACACGGAGCTCCCGGAGATCATCACGACACGGGTCGAGGGCACCTTCCCCTCCCCGACAAATCTACACGGGACCCAGCCAACAGGAAGAACCTGCTTATGTCGCCGAGCCCCCTCCCCGACCGGTCTATACGGGACCCAGCCAACGGGAAGATCCCGCCTACGTCGCCGAGAAACTAACTAAGAGACTCCAAGACCTAGCGGCGGACGAGGGATGACATCAAGCCCACCAGCACGAACCTATTTTGGACCAGGAGGCCCAGTACAGCCCCGACCTCAGCCCCGAGCCACTGCGTTACGAACCCCGACCCAACCCATGGGTGAGTTTAATACACAGTCAGCACCGAGGAGCAGCACCTGGGGGCCAGGCCTCTGGTACCCACCCAGCACTAACCCACGACCACCCGTACGGGGAGACTCGCCCAGGAGGCCTCTCCCCCTACGCGCATCTGTGTCCCAGCCATCCATGGCATCTTACCTTGGAACACCCACGTTCCCAGACTTTACGCGTGAGGACAGAGCACAGTATACGGAACTACGCATGTGTTTAGAGACTATAATGTCCGATGTACACGACGAGTCTTATAAATATGCCATCCTCCTCAAGCACCTTAAAGTGCCCAGAGCGCATAACATAGCGCTGGCATATTCGAACTCAAGAACCCCTTACTCTGATGCTCTGGTGGCCCTCGACGCGCGCTATGGACGCATATGGGATTACGTGATCCAAGAAATACGAGATATCGACCGCCTCCCCCCAGCCATAGACAATAGGGCACTAGATGACCTCTCTATCAAGGTGCAATCCCTTGTGGGGATGCTGGGGTCACAAAAGGAGAAGGGGAGATATGAACTATATGCAAATTCTAACGTGGAGCGGATACTGGAGAAGCTCCCTCCAGCCCGTCAAGAGCGTTTTCGGCGGCAGAGAGACCACCGTGACCCCCACGGCCCAGAACCATCCCTCCTAGACCTGGCTGATTTCCTCGCCAGGGAGGTCAGCAGTCTACGATTAGACACGTTCGTGTGGGGTGGCCCTAACACTAAAGATGGACCGAGGAGGTTCAATGACAACCGCCGGTCCGTGACCGTTATGCACCAGGCCGAGTCAGTGCCGCGGCACAAGAGCCATAACACCCCCCCCGCGAAGGGAAAGTGGAAGATTGCCTGCCAGTATTGTGAACATGAACATTGGCTGTCTCAATGTGACACCTTTAAGAAGTTGACTGCTGACGAAGTGAGTCAGTGGATCAAAGCAAACCGCCGCTGCTTCCGCTGCGCGTGCAGCCACATGGCAGCTGAGTGCCGCCTGAAGAAAAGATGCAGCAAGTGCGACGGCGCCCACCTGGATGTCCTACACGACAGCAACAAGAGGAGACCCGTACCACAAAGCAGCTCGAGAGTAGATGTCCTGTATATAGACCCTGCGAAGAGCGGGAGCTCCCGAGTGCTCTTGAAGGTGGTCAGAGTGCTCCTAAGCTACGAGGACAAGGTCCTGGACACTTACGCCGTCCTCAACGATGGGTCTGAAAAGACTCTCCTCCTCGCTTCCGCCGCAGCCCAGTTGGGTCTGCGGGGTACCGAAGAAACAATGACAATCCGTACTGTTGTGAAGGGCCAGATTAAACCGAATATATATATTTATTTATATATATATATTTAATTGTATTTGTATATTCTCTAATATTCCCTGATATCCCTTGTATATTCCTTGTACAATATGCATTGAATATCCATTCTAGCCTACTGAACATCCCATAATAGTCTCCATTCTACTATTGGTCGAGACCTTGGTGCCAGGCTGCCATACCCCTCAGACCCAGTTCAAACGTACCGCTCCACATGTACGAACAAGTCCTAGTTCCGCGTAGGAATCTGACTACCGCACCACTGATGGGACTATTTGTTCATAGTGCGTATATATACTGCGCTACTAAAGTAGGACTTCTTTTTCAGTCCAGTTTCTTACCCTCCAATAGAGTTACAGACGTAAAGCCTCCCCGCGACGCCACGTGTGGGAGTAAGGCCAAGTTCGCCTACCATCGGTATTGAGACATCGTGTATATTAATATTTGAATAGTCATATTTGGCACTATATCGTCGAGTTGGACGTAGTCTATTAAGCTAATAATAGTCTGTTAATATATAGTGCTTCGTGCGGTGAGAATACTACCGTAGTCAGTACCCCATCGTTTCGGGCAGAGAACTGGCTGCTTACCCAGGGTGGTTGACCCCACGTGAAGCTGCACCCGAGGAGCCCCAGAGCCGACGAGCGAGTGGACCTGTATACCGGATTATTCTACCGACGACAGCCCGCCTTCCCAGGCACGGATTATGCTTTGTATACTTTGATTATTCCATGGATAAAGACCCCCGACACTGCCGTGTGTTGGAACCCCCCCCCCTGGAGAGGACGCAAGGTGAGGAGACGCTCTGCAAGACGAGGTCGCTTCACGTCTCTCCTCCGTGGACCGGAGCACGCCGGCCCACAAAGAGTCCCCCTGCTTTCATCTGTGGTCCAAGGATCGCCGGCGCATTGAACGGCACTACAGTGGGTTCACCTGGGATACCCTTGGCCGGATGAGGCAGCCGGATTCTACCCCCCCCCCCCTTCCTACTCCTGTCGGCTTACAAGCGACCGGATTAACCCCCCCTAGTGTGTCCAGTATATAATCATTAAAGTATCATTGCTGTTATTCCTTAAACTATTCCAGGTCGTATATGTACCACCTGCGCCTTCAGAGATTGGACATTCTCTATTGATATACCGACGAATACTCTTGCCATAAAAGTGCATACTAATTCCATTCATAAATGTGATTGATTTGATTAAGTGCTTGCTCTACACACCATCGCTGTGTAGAAATAAAGACCTATTTCTAATTCGTACATTTGTGTTGGATCCGTTTCATCTACGTGACAGTGTTCATCATAATATATTTATGCCGTGTACTGGGTGGCCGAATATTAAGTACAAAGGTAGTGGTAGTAAGTATCATATCTAGTAATACAGTCAGGGAATTGTACCCCTCAGTTACAATTGGTCCTTCGAGCCGGATGGTAATTAGTGTAATATTAATATAGTGTTATTAATATTGAAATGGCCTATGATGAACACTCCACGAAACGATCCTCCTAACCAACGCCCGCAGCGCGAACGACGGCTCCCTCAGTACTTAGAGGCTTACGCTGTCAGTCAACAACCTAGTCTTCTACTAACAGTAAACGCGGTAAAACTAGAAAGTAAAAGTATGTCTAACCCCAACGCCCAGACTACCCCGACCATAGAGGCCCCTACGGGCTCTAATGTAACTGACCAAGTTCACGGTGGGGACCAGTGGGAACCAGACATGACTTCACACCCCGCCCGTACTGAAGAAGTAGTCCCCGATGAGTCCCGGGAGGAATACAACGCTACCGAGAGAGAACTCGGCACGGAAGAAGACGGGGAGAGCACCGTGGAGATAGAGCTCCAAGGCTCCGCAAGGAGTACCCCGAGGGAAGGCTCCCCTATACAACCGCCTTCTCCCAGCGAGGCAGAGAGGACCCTACAGCAGGCCTTCCTCATCAGCCTGAACGCCGCTGCTGAACGCGACCGACTGCAGATCCAGCAGCGGAGCGAAGAAGAGCATATACGTCTAGAAATAAGACGCATTCAGAGAGAAGAGAATGTGGCCCGAGACCGAGCAGACAGCCAGCGAGCAGCTGCTGGTGCTCTACAAGACGCAGAGCGCGACAGACAGCAAGCGCAACTAATAGAACAGCTGATCAGACGGACAACACCCTCTCCCTCCGCCAGAGGCTCCAGGAACTCGTCTAGACACACCTCCAGGGCGGCATCCCCTAGCCGAGTAAACAACCCTGAACTTGACCAACAGACGAGGTCTATACCCCCCACAGACCACCTCCCCCCACCGGTCCAAGCGAGACCTAGCAACCGGGAAGGAGCAGCATATCCTGTGGAGAGGCTAAACCAGAGACTACAAGCACTGGATGACCTAACTGAAGACGAAGAGGAAGAGGAGGAGAACCACGCCCGACGACAGCACAGTACTCTACCGGACCAGGAGGTCCGGTACAGCCCAGGCTATACTCCCGCGGAGCTGCGCTACAGACCCCCGACTCTATACACGGGTGAGCACGACGCACGACCCGCACCGAGGAACAGCACCTGGACAAGCGGGCCATGGTACACTGCCGGTACCAGCCCATACCAAGGAGCGGGAGGAGACTCGCCTAGGAGGCCTCTCCCCCAACGCTCGCCGATGTATCCACAGTCAGCGTCATACATTGGCCCGCCTATGGTACCCGACTTCACCCAAGAGAACCGGGCCCAGTATACGGAACTCCGCATGTGTCTGGAGACCATGTTGGTGGATGTATTGGATGAACGCCATAAATACGCCATCCTACTGAAGCACTTAAAGGTGCCCCGCGCACATAATATAGCGCTCGCCTACGCGACTTCCACCACCCCATACACAGCAGCGCTGGTAGCATTGGACCAGAGGTATGGGCGCATATGGGATTACGTGATCCAGGAGATCCGACACATCGACCGCTTACCCCCAGCAATAGACAATCGAGCACTGGACGACCTGTCCATCAGAGTGCAGTCCCTGGTAGGGATGTTGGGAGCGCAGAGAGAGAAGGGGAGGCATGAACTTTACGCCAACTCAAATGTGGAAAGGATCTTGGAGAAGCTGCCGCCCGCTCGACAGGAGCGTTTTAGGCGACAGAGGGACCACCGAGACCCGAATGGCCCCGAACCGAACCTCCTCGATCTAGCAGACTTCCTGGCGAGAGAAGTCAGCAGCCTACGGCTAGATACATTCGGACGGAGCACCCCTGGCTCCAGAGAAGGAACCAGACGACTAAATGATGGAAGAAGATCGGTGACTGTGATGCACCAATCGGAGTCAGTACCGAGCAGCAGGAGCCACAGTACCCCCTCCAGAACGGAGAAGTGGAAGATAGTGTGCCCCTACTGTGAGAAAGAACACTGGCTAGCGCAATGTGACTCCTTCCCCAAGCTGAACGCGGAGGAAGCAAGTCAATGGATAAAGTCCAACAAGCGCTGTTTTCGCTGTGCGCGCCCACACATGGCAGCCGAATGCCGCTTAAAGAAAAGGTGCACCAAGTGCGATGGAGCCCATCTGGACATACTTCACGACAGTAACAGACGGCGCCCTTCACCCGCACCATCCAGCAGCAAAGCGAGCGTCATGTACATCGATCCCGCCAGCAGCAGTGGAGCCCGAGTACTCCTAAAAGTAGTGCGTGTGACACTAAGCCACCAGAATAAAGTCCTGGACACTTACGCCGTCCTCGATGACGGGTCAGAGAAGACCCTTCTGCTCGCCTCCGCTGCGGCCCAGCTAGGGCTGCGGGGAAGCGAAACCCAAATGACAATTCGGACAATAAGACGAGATTTGAAGACGATAAAGGGCGAGAATGTCTCATTCTCTATCGCAGCAAGCGGCCAGCCTGAGCGACGGTACCAGATTACAGACGCTTTCACCAGCCAAGAAATAGGACTGTCGTGGTACACATACCCCGTCGCCAAGCTGATGGAGAAATATGCACATCTGCGCAAGTTACCGATCCCGCTCATAGACAATGCTATGCCGACCCTGTTGATAGGCTCCGACCATGCAGACCTCATTGTCCCGATAGACCGGGTTCATACCGGACCCCGAGGCTGTCCTGCAGCAGTCGAGACCCGTTTGGGATGGACTCTCCAAGGCCCGCTCGCCAAATCTCTCAACCGAAGTACAGCCACTAGATGTCTCCACTCCCGAGTCACAGAGGGAGAAACCGCACTCCTGCAACACGTAGAGCGGCTATGGACCTTGGAACAAATGCCCTTTAAGAACGGAAAGAAAGACATTCGCTCTAAAGATGACATTTACGCCATTCACCTCCTCGAGACAGGGACCAAGAGAGTCCCGGTCAACGGCGTGTTGAGATACGCCACGCCACTCCTGCGGCGAGAAGGAATGCCTACTTTCCACGCCAAGACAGACGTCACAGAACGGTACCTCCTGAACACGGAGCGGCGCTTAGCCAAGAACCCCGCCCAAGAGAGTGTATACCGCGCCGAGATTGAGAAGCTCATCACAGCGGGACACGTCACAAAGATGGACATTAAAGAGGCTGACCAGACCACCGAATCGTGGTACGTGCCTCACCACAAGGTCCATCACAACGGTAAAGACCGCATAGTATTTAACTGCAGCTACCAGATCGGATCCCAAAATCTGAATAAAGAGTTACTGCCCGGTCCCACACTCGGCCCCTCCCTACTCGGCGTTCTACTCCGCTTCCGCCAGGAAAAGGTGGCCATCAGCGGGGACATTAAAGG
Organism: Notolepis coatsorum; assembly: GCF_963971535.1. Classification (NCBI taxonomy): domain Eukaryota; kingdom Metazoa; phylum Chordata; class Actinopteri; order Aulopiformes; family Paralepididae; genus Notolepis; species Notolepis coatsorum. Next base: position 8,272 of record NW_028172483.1, read on the forward strand.
AATGTTCCTGCAGGTGAGATTAGTAGAGGAGGACAAGCCCCTGTTACGGTTCCTGTGGAGAGAGAAGCCAGGAGATGAGCACCCAGCCATCTACCAATGGGAAGTCCTCCCCTTCGGAACGACGTGCAGCCCCTGCTGTGCTACATTTGCACTACAGAAACATGTAGCAGAGGACCCAGCAGCGGACGAAGAGGTCCGACACAGCGTAAAGAACAGCTTCTACGTAGACAACTGTCTACAAAGCCTTTCAACCCAGGAAGAAGCCGAGGCTCTCCTGATTAAACTCCGCGCCTCATTGATCAAAGGCGGCTTTGATCTCAGGCAGTGGGCCAGCAGCGATCCGCAAGTACTGCGCAGCCTCTCCTCCGAGGACAAGGCAGCCAGCAGCGAGACCTGGATGGCTACAATCCCGGGAGAAGCCCAGGAGATGACCCTGGGATTGGTGTGGCGATTCAAAACAGATTCGCTTCACTACAGACACAAGCCCCTGACTACGGAGCAGGGAAGGCCGGCGGCGGCGCCGACCACCAGACGGAGTGTGTACACAACACTCGCCCGACAATATGACCCGCTAGGATGTATTCTACCGTACACCACCAGGGCAAAAATGATTGTACGAGCATTGTGGGACAAGGACCAGGGCTGGGACGACCCCATTCCCGCACACCATGCATCCACCTGGAGAGAGTGGGAGATGGAGCTCCACTCACTCCCAGGCGTTAATATGCGCCGAAGCTACTTCCCACCCACGGTGAGGCCAGAGACATGTAAAATGGACTTACACGTCTTCAGTGACGCCTCAGAGGTCGCATACGGATCAGTAGCCTACTTGCGGGCCCAAGAAGAGGGGGGAGAGATCTACACAGCATTTGTCCTCGCCCGCTCGAGAATAGCCCCACGCAAGCAACAATCTATCCCACGTCTAGAGCTCTGCGCAGCCCTAGCCGGGGCGCACCTAGCCACGCTCATCCAACGTGAGCTCACCATACCGGTGTCTAGAACAATCCTGTGGTCAGATTCCACGACAGTACTCGCCTGGATCAAATCGGACTCATGCAAGTACAAAGTCTTCGTGGGAGTCAGAGTCACCGAGATTCAAGACTTAACCGAAGAGTTAACCGGAGAAACAGAGTGGCGCTACGTTGATACAGAACAGAGCCCAGCTGACGTCATCACCCGGGGAATGCCCCTAGATGACCTCACCCGTCGCAATGTCTACAGTGACGGCCCAGCATTCCTAGAGCTCCCGGAAGGAGAGTGGCCCACGCCTATCCCGAGGGAGGCCAGTCAAGAGGAGGCTGGGAATAAGAAACCTATGTTCTGTGGATTGAGCACTGTTATCTCCGCAGACCCCAGCATAGATGATTGCACTACCATAGAGAGTGCACAACAAAGGACATTCCTACTGCACTACCTACCGTCTCTACAGACCCGCCAGAAGTGGGTAAATGAGAGAGACAATTTGACAGAAGGAACAGTCGTCATGATTATTGATCAATCACTGCCCAGAGCTATGTGGCCGGCCGGCCGCGTAAGCAAAGTGATCACCGGTGCCGACGGCAAGGTCCGAGCAGCTGAAGTGCTTGTCCAGGGTCGCACTTACACCCGTCCCGTGGCGAGGCTCATAGAACTGCCCCGACTCCCAGACACAATCGATGATGACCATGACCCTATAACCCTATGACTTTGTGAAGTTGACTGACCCCTACAGCAAACCCTTATGTGTAAATAGACAACGCGATTAATCTGTCTCTGCTTAACTGATTAGGTCTGGGACCAATCAGGGGGTGGCTGTTGTGAAGGGCCAGATTAAACCGAATATATATATTTATTTATATATATATATTTAATTGTATTTGTATATTCTCTACTATTCCCTGATATCCCTTGTATATTCCTTGTACAATATGCATTGAATATCCATTCTAGCCTACTGAACATCCCATAATAGTCTCCATTCTACTATTGGTCGAGACCTTGGTGCCAGGCTGCCATACCCCCCAGACCCAGTTCAAACGTACCGCTCAACATGTACGAACAAGTCCTAGTTCCGCGTAGGAATCTGGCTACCGCACCACTAATGGTACTATTTGTTCATAGTGCGTATATATACTGCGCTACTAAAGTAGGACTTCCTTTTTAGTCCAGTTTCTTACCCTCCAATAGAGTGACAGACGTAAAGCCTCCCCGCGACGCCACGTGTGGGAGTAAGGCCAAGTTCGGCCTACCATCGGTATTGAGACATCGTGTATATTAATATTTGAATAGTCATATTTGGCACTATATCGTCGAGTTGGACGTAGTCTATTAAGCTAATAATAGTCTATTCATATGTAGTGCTTCGTGCGGTGAGAATACTATCGTAGTCAGTACCCCCATCGTTTCGGGTAGAACTGGCTGCTTATCCAGGGTGGCCGACCCCATGTGAGGCTGCACCCGAGGAGCCCCAGAGCCGACGAGCGAGTGGACCTGCATACCGGATTATTCTACCGACGACAGCCCGCCTTCCCAGGCACGGATTATGCTTTGTATACAGTGATTATTCTATGGATAAAGACCAACACTGCCGTGTGTTGGAAACCCCCCCCCCCGGAGAGGACGACAGGTGAGGAGACGCTCTACACGACGAGGTCGCTTCACGTCTCTCCATCGTGGACCGGAGGAAGCCGGCCCACAGAGAGTCCAACTGCTTTCATCTGTGGATCGAGGATCGCTGAGGCACCGAGCCGCACAACCGTGGGTTCTCCCAGGATACCCTCGGCCAGACGGATACAGCCAGACTCTACCCCCCCCCCCCCCCCCCCCTTCTCCAGTTGTCTTACAAGCGACCGGAATTCCCCCCTAGTGTATCCAGTTCTATAATCATTAAAGTATCATTGCTATTATTCCTTAAATATTCCAGGTTGTATATTTACCGCCTGCGCCACCAGAGATTGGACGTTCTCTATTGATATACCAACGAATACTCATTTGCCATAAAAGTGCATCCTATTTCAAATCATAAATGTAATTAAGTGATTGCTCTACATACCTTTTGCTATGTATTAATTATTATTAAACGCAGACTTTCGACTTGGTACATTTGTGTTGGATCGTTTCATCTACGTGGGAGTGTTTACCATAATTATTTATGCCTAGTACTGGGTGGCCAGAGTCTAAAGTACAAGAGGTAGTGGTAGTAAGTATCATATCTAACAATACAGTCAGGGAATTGTACCCCTCAGTTACAATAATAGTGATCTACATGCTACAGACTGTGTGTATCATAATGCTTGTAGCACACATTTCCGGTGTGACCGTGATGTTCCCATGGAATTTCAGCCTGATTGTAATCCAAAGCGGAGAAAGTCTGGAAGGCCAAAGAATGAGGACCAAGAACAAGCCTTCTCAAAAATGTGTGCTTACTTTGAAACGAATGATGATGGACAGCTGACCGTTTCTGCACTTAGGTGTAATATGCAAGAGTATTTGTCTAAGGCCGATTCCATCCCATATAGTAATCAATACCTAAAAACATTGCTGATGCAACGATATGCAAATAGCATATTTATTGCAGAAGGAGATGGCTTGGATTGTATTGTTACAATAAGAGAGAAAACATCAGACATACTCAGATCCTACTATAACAACACAAAACAAAACAGTGATGAAGAGTCTGAGAAGAGACACTTACTTGAAACAGCTGCAAAACTCATAAAAAGTGACATAATGACTAATGTTCCACCTGTTAATGAGTACCCGACTACAGAGACACTAAAACTACAGAATGCCCTTGATTATATTCCACAATCACTCCACATTGTGTTAAAAGCTTTGTTTGTCGGTAAAGAGACAGAGCAGAAAATTGCTAGTATTGGCCACGCAATCATACAGGCAGTCCGACCACGAGCTGTCCTTGCCCCTTTGCAAATTGGCCTAGCAGTGCAAATGCACCACTTAAACCGGTCTCGGTTCATTGTAGATATGCTGAATAAGATGGGATTCTGCTCTTCCTATTCTGAACTGCAGAGGTTTGAAATGAATGCTGCAAATTGTACTGCACCAAACATGCTTGGTAAGGATATTGATGTGTTGAACACGACCGTCTTATTTGCTGCAGACAATGTAGATCATAATATTCTAACAATTGATGGGAAAGGGACATTTCATGGGATGGGCATGATAGCTGCCTTGACACCAGGACAGAAGACAGACCAAAGGATTCCGAGGTTCAGAATTAATGAACTGAATCTTGTGCAGAGGTCAAAAGTTGTGATAATAGATTATCACTTTGCCAAACACTTTTGCAGAGACACCACATTTAAAGAACTTCCAAGACTCGCAGAATGTAACAAGATGGTTGATCTGCTTTGGGAGTTATCGTTCAATTTCAAACAGCCTGCACCTGGTTGACAGGGGATGATGCACATTATTCATAAGGGAGATGAACATCCAGGGCAGTCTTCAGTGAGATACTTACCAATGATAGACATGTACTCCGGAGACAAAACATGCATTCTGTCAACACTGGAGTTCATTTGTGGTCTGGCATCCAAACACCACCTTGCCCCAGTAGTTACATTTGACCAACCCCTATATTGGAAAGCAGCAGAGATAATCCTAGATTCACCACAGTGCAGTCACCTCAAGTCCTTTGTCCTGCTCCTAGGAGGATTTCACACATTTATGAATTTGCTAGGAGCAATTGGTACACTGATGGACGGTACAGGACTTAAGGACATTCTAGGGGTAGTCTATGGGGAGAACTCAGTAGCCCATATGATGACAGGCAAATCAGTTCAGAGAGCATTCCGTGGCCATCTTCTGGTTGACAAATGTCTTAACCGCATGATAATATCAGAAATGGTAGATGATAGTCATGAATTTGCAGCAATGGTTGAACAGTCTGAAGCAATGTATACCTCAATAGTTAAGGGTGAAATGCCATTGGAAACAGTGTTCACATCAGAGACCCTCATTACAATAAATGAAGAGCTGGGAAAAAGGAAGATGGAACTGTGTGCTAGATCCAAAACTAGTCAGTTGTGGCTAAATTACCAACACATGTTAGAAGTTGCTAGGTCACTGATAACAGCAGATCGCACAGGTTCCTGGCTTTTGCACCTACGTGCTGTTTCTGAATGCATGCCGATATTCGCTGCGGCTGGGCATTAAAATTACTTGAAATCGGCACACTTTTATGTCCAAGAGATGAGTCAGCTTCACATCAACCACCCAGATGTCTTCAGACAATTTGAAAAGGGTTTTCATGTTATCCGTCGCAGCAGCCAATCATGGGCAGGCCTCAGCTCAGATCTTGTAATCGAAACAACATTGATGAGGTCATTGAAGACTACAGGAGGGATGACACATGGAAGTGGAATGACCGACAATCAGAGATCCCTTTGGACAATGTCAAAGGGCATAACATCAGAGTATAACACCGCAATGCAGGAGTTCTCAAACCAGACATACACAACATCAGAACAGCACAAGGATTCAACAGAGGCAAGGATGAAAAGGGATGCTGCTGACCTGGAGAAGATCACTTCAAAACTTGCTATATGTTCACCTTTCTCTCCAGACTCTTCTTTAAGGAATGTTGTTACAGGTGTTGTCGCTGAGGATGGAGTGAACGTGCATGATTATGACTCTGTTGGACGCAACATCATGCACAAAATGATCGGACAGCCGGCATTCACATTTTCATTTAGTAGAAAGGATAAAGCCATAACCCTTGGACAAAAATCGTCTATCAAGGTTGCTCCTGATCGAATCATTGATTCTGCACTTCTTTTTCAACGTTTCCTTATTGTCTCCCAAACTGGAGAGCTGTCATTGGAGGAGGTTATGCGTTACGAACTCAGTCCTTTCCCTCCTGCCCTCTTTGAAGCCGGAAACGTCTTCCGCAAAGCTGATAAACCACAACTAGCGCACGCGATCTGTGATCATGCAAGTGATGCAATCCTAGATTCTGTACCAGAAACGGAGCATTATGTTCTTGATGGTGGTTCACTCCTTCACCGAATACAATGGAAGCACGGACAAAGCTATGGTCATATGCAGACTTCACCATCCAACATTATGGCTCAGCTACAACCATTGTGTTTGATGGCTATGAGGATGGGCCATCCATTAAAGACAGCACACATCAAAGAAGAGGAAACAATATTCATCCCATTGTCAACTTCACTGCTGAGACAGAGTTCTCAGGTAAGAAGGAGGAGTTCCTGTCAAGAGATCTGAATAAACAGAAACTGATCCACATGATAAGTGATGAACTGAAAGAACGGGATTGCACTGTGGTCAATTCACTTGGAGATGCTGATGTAGACATAGTAAGGGCCGCAGTGGGATCATCTCTTCTTCACACCACGACGCTGATTGGAGAAGATACTGATCTCCTCGTCTTACTTCTTTACTATGCACAGAGAGATAGCAAGGGCCTTTATTTCAGATCAGACAAGTCGAAAGCTGATGGCAGTTTTAAAGTGTACGCCATAAACCATTTGAAAGAAGTACTCGGACAGGATGTGTGTTCTCAGTTGCTGTTCATCCATGCTATGACTGGCTGTGACACAACTTCCCGGATCTTCGGAGTTGGCAAAAAGACAGCATTCCAAAAACTTGTAAAAGGGGATCCTGTCCTTCAGGCTTGTGCCAATGCATTCACTGTACCAAACCAGACAACAGATGTGATCGATGACCTTGGGTGCCAAGCAATGGCTGTCTTTTTTGGTGGAAAGTGCACAGATTCGCTTGCAAAAATGAGATATAACATTTTCAGCAAGAAGGTTGTCTCAGCTTCATCAACGGTAACGCCTGAACGTCTACCACCAACTGAATCTGCTACCAAATTCCACTGTCGTAGAGCATACTACCAGGTCATGGTCTGGATGGGAACAGATGATGGTATAGATGCTCTAGACTGGGGCTGGAACCTGCAGGCAGGGCCGCCTCAGGGGGTGTGCGAGCAGTGCGGTCGCACAGGGCCTCGCGGGAAGGGGGGCCTCGCAAAAAAAAAAAAAAAAAAAAAAATGTATTAATTTTTTTTATTATTATTTTTTTTTATTTTTTTTTATTTTTTTTTATTTTTTTTGCGAGGCCCCCCTTCCCGCGAGGCCCTTTTTCATCACAGACCTCAAATCTAGTTTTGCTTATATGCTTATATATTTCACATTAGACACGTTTGTAGAATGACTTGTTCCTGGGTCTGCACCTGGGTCACTATTGGAGCTCTGGTGCTCTGCAGCAGGCATTGGTTTCAATGAGGGGAGGGGTTACACTATTCTAAAGCGTCTGACTATTCCGCGCGTGCAGCATTGGGGTTTATCCCAGACAAGGTGAAGAGGACATCGTTCGGCAGATGGACTGAAGATGAAAGTTGTTGCATGTTAGACAGTTCAGTCAGGCTAGCCATCCCGGCTAAAGACAGGGACAGCTAGTTAGCTTTAGCTACGTTATAATATTGAGTGCTAACGTGTGGTTCAGTCGGGATAGCCATGATGCTGTCGGCTAGTAGCTAGCTTAGCTAACGGCTACCTAGCGTTAGCTAGCCTATCCAGAGGAGCGAGGCGAGGCGAGTGGATGTCTTTTCAAAAGAAGGAGAAGAGAACTTGTGAGCAGATAAATCTGTTAGGCAGCAATACGCCGAAAGGTGTCCACTCTGCCGGAAAGTACTCGAAGAAGATGAAGAAGAAATTACACCGTGGGGCCAAGAAAGTCTCCTTCCACGTTGATACTGCGTTATGGTGAGTGACGTGAGTCAACCTATGATTATATACCCGCCGTGGACCTGACATCTCTCTTTCTCTCTCTCTTTGGAGCCAAACTGGTCGACTAGCTAATACTACTAGTAGCTAACGCTAACGGTGTGTGCCTGGTGGTGAGAGCACCTGGCTGTACAGCCAGGTGCCTGATTGAGCTAATTGTTAGCCAGTTAGCTGTTTAGCGTCAGCTGGGAACGTTCGTTTGATGCTATCAGTTAGCCTTGAGAATAGCAGGCCCTTTGACAGAAGATGTAGTCGGGCCTGCACCATGACAAGGCTCTGGCCATAGCTTTTTGTCCCGCCAGCGAGAGGCCTTTCGTCAACGTGGAGACCTGTGTTGCGGCCTTTCGCCCTGCGTACCTCGTGCAGGTAACTAAGATTAATGAAAATGTCATGACATTACCCCACTCTTCCTTCCTTCCCCTCCCGAATGTTTTGTTAATAACGATGTTTTTTTCCAGGCAAAACATATGCTACTTCACAACATTTGGAGATACGACATGTGCTGTGTGTGAATGGTCGTTTGTGTAGCTTGGGTAGCGTTGGGCCATTGGCCAAAGCTGTGTGTGGCCTGGTGTCACAGTACCTGGCTAGCCTATTTAGCTGATGTCGGCCATTGGCTCCTTGCTGCTTTGGTTTCTCTGGTATACCCTCTTCTTGTTGGATTTAAGTGTTGATCTTTGTCCTTTTGAATCTGTCATACATGCTCTAGTTTCTCTCTAACACACACACACATGACAAACACACATGTTCTCTCTCTCTCTCTCTCTCTTTCTAACACACACAGTCTGCCTATGGCGACCTTTCTCGATGGCTAGGCTGTGCTCAAGGATCTTCAGTCACAGTGCTCAGGTATTCTGCCACTGTGTACTCTCTGTTTAGGGCCAAATAGCATTTCAATTTCTTTCCAATGTCTCTCTCTCTCTCTCTCTCTCTCTCTCTCTCTCTCTCTCTCTCTCTCTCTCTCTCTCTCTCTCTCTCTCTCTCTCTCTCTCTCTCTCTCTCTCTCTCTCTCTCTCTTGGATTTAAGTGTTGATCTTTGTCCTTTTGAATCTGTCATACATGCTCTAATCTCTCTCTAACACACACACACATGACAAACACACATGTTCTCTCTCTCTCTCTCTCTGTACACTGTATATTGACTGTAGAACGGGAGCTCTCTCTCGCTCTCTCTTTTGCTATATGTTGACTGTATCATGCCCCGCCTCGGGCAGCGCTATTATTTAAGAATATGTTGACTGTATATATAAAAAAAAAAAAAAAAAAAAATATATATATATATATATAATTTTTTTTTTTTTTTTTTTTTTTTACCTTTGGGGGGGGGGGGGGGGGGGGGGGGGCCTCGCGTTAAATCTCGCACAGGGCCTCGCATTTCTCCCAGGCGGCCCTGCCTGCAGGACAATAGATTTGTCCCACTCATGTCAACAATGAATGCTGCTCCAGACAGTATCTTGAAGGTCATTCATTGTAACTGTACCACTGCCTGCAAGACACTTCGCTGCTCATGCAGAAAATATGGACTACCTTGTACTACTGTCTGTGGACCATGTCAACTTCATGAATGTGACAATCCACATAACAAGTTTCTCCCAGAGGATCCTGAAGATGATGATGAGTAGGCCTAAAGACCACAATAAGGGGGTCATTTATTTTGTGTTCAACACCAAAGCCAGCTTTCTAGGTTGAATATAATAACCAATTTACATTTTAGCCAAAATAAGCTACAGGCAGCCATTTTTATGATGCAAATGATGCATTCCTAGCAGATATCTTTAGCTAGATATTTTGCTCGTTATTAATGTATAGAGGTGCCAGAATCAGTTTATAAATCCTTTAGAAATGTTTTCCCATTTGAGATACAGGCATTCTAAGCTCCCAGTCGTCATTTTGGACACCATTTTGAAAATTAAGCCTCTTCGGAAGGTGTATTTCCCTAAAACTTTAGTATGTTCCTAAGTATGTCTAGGGGTACTTGGGGTACCAGAATCAAATGACAAAATCATTTATATAATTTTTATATTGACATATAGCCATTTTAAGCTTGGCCAGCCGCAGGTATGTTAGTGAGCATGCCCAGAGGTACCAGAATCAGTTGAGAAATCCTTTGCACCATTTTCTTAATTTGAGATATAGCCATTTTAATCGCCCCGGCGCCATCTGGGACGCCATCTTGGAAATGACGGCTTTCGGAGGGGTCGATTTTGGTCGACTTTTAGTATGTTATTTAGCACGCCCAATACTACCAGAATCCATTGAAAAACCTTTTGTATCAATTTTTTTGGGGTTAAACCATATATTGACTCGCCTAAAGGGACTAAACACGTTTCGCAATTATGCCACATCAATGTGGAACGCCCTACCCACAGCCGTAAAAATAATTTAATCCCACCTTCAAAACC
>NW_028172482.1:0-29645 GCF_963971535.1 Notolepis coatsorum
CCTACCAGACACTGATGTTTATAGATCTATATCACACAGCAGATGTGAAAGCATTCATGAACTGAGTACAGGTGGCTTCATTCCTGTGTCACATCGACCGGCGATAGAGAGACGCAAAATGGAGTTGTGAAAATGTTCCCCGATTGTTACTTTAAGAATTTGAGAAAAATCTCAACCGAGCCTGAGGGTTAATAGCTTTGAACCATTAATTGAGCCTGAAACCAGTTAAAGACTGAAATTCTGCTACTGAAATTTATTGTCAACAGTATTTCGATCTCTTTCTGAGCCTGAGTGAATACCCAACCCAACCCAACCCATTTTTTAACCATGTTCTCTCTGGTTTAGGCATGCATGGCAACCTCTAATCAGTAGGGGGCGTTGTAGTGGGTACCTGGCCAGTAGCGTGTTCAGGTAGTCTGGGGTGGTGGGGTCAGGGCTGAGAGGTGGGGATGTCACAAAGGATGCCGCCTTGGCCCAGTTCTTGCTCCAATAGTGTGTCCCATCAGTCCCCAGGCTGGCTGTGATTGGCTCCCCAAACACAACATTTCCTGGAAAAGAAATAGAGGTTATTTATTCAACTGTCATTTTTAACAATGCCAAAAATATTACCACTCTTTATTTAATATCAACGAAATACATGAGCGTTGAATCTCTCAAGAATGATTTAAACAGTTTAAAAAGTTGAATCTTGTTTCAAAAGTTTTGGCCATCTACCTGGAACAGTGTTTGCGGAGGAGACGCCCTGCGCAAGCCTGGAGAACTCAAATATCGATCAGGAGCCATTTCAGCTTGGCTCGTTAGTGGTGCAGCCGGTTGACTGAGCGTATTTGAAACCCTGTCAGTCACACGCACACTGGCGTATATAATGGTGCTCTCTGTTCCTCTGCCTGCCGACATTTGTACTCACTGTTCCATGTCTTTCCTGGCTAAGATGTCAGAGCTGAAGACACAGAGCCAACCGGTGATGAAAGCAAGGGCCAAGCGAGACCAGGGGCCAAGCTCTCTGAGGTGAATACACACACACGCATGCACGTGGACGCCCTTAGGCATACACACATGCAAAACACACACGTGCGCACGCACGCACGCACACACACACACACACACACACACACACACACACACACACACACACACACACACACACACACACACACACACACACACACACACACACACACACGCAAGGCCTCATGAGACCACCTCTCTCTCTCTGACAGTTCAAACCTCACATGCCTCCTCGGTGAGAGGACATCTAAACATACATTCTTCTTCTCTCTGTCTTTTTCCGCAAAAAAAAAAAAACCCTGTATATCTTTTAGTCCATCAGACCCAGGGGACCCAACTATTCCCACCGCCAACCCGCCCCCACCACCCTCCCCTCCGGGGACGGTGAGGAATGGCAGAGACCTTTTCGTGGCAGTACAACCCCGGCAGCTGGGGCTCTGAAGATCCAACCAGAGATTCCTTCCGAAAGTAGCCTCTTTTGTTTGGCAGAAGAGGTCGGGCTGAAACTAAAGTGGTACTGTCTTGAGGAAGGGCAGAGGCTCTCTCTCTCTCCGTGACAGAAACCACACAGAAGACCTGAATGATAGAGGCGGAGATTCCGCTGAAGGTTTAGAGGTTTTTAAATCCTTGCTCAAAACACACCTCTTCTCCCTGGCCTTTGACCAGAGCTAGCCTAGCATTTTCATATGACGTCCGCTGTCACTCTGGACTTTTTATCCAATTTTCCTGTCTCTTTTTATATTGCACTTTGCCCTTGCTTTCTTATATGTACTGTACTATACCTTTTTTCTGTAATATCGACCGATATCGGCAGTAAAATGTGATATCGGAAAATATCGGTATCGGTAAAAAAAAAAAAAAAACAATAACAATATTTGTTATATATATATATCCAGTGAAATTATTAGTTACCTGAAATTATTCAGTTTTTTGGGGAGGGAAACCCTGCATATATCGGTATCGGTTGATATCGGTTGATATCGGTATCGGAAATTAAGAGTTGGACAATATCGGAATATCGGTATCGGTAAAAAATCCAATATCGAGCATCCCTAATTTTATTGCATTGTATGTGTTTTTATCATGTGAAGCACTTTGGTTTGGCTGCTAGTCATTTGTAAATGTGCTATACAAATAAAACTGACTTGACTTGCCCAGCCATTCTGTCTCGCTGAGAGCGGCACTGGTGTGTGTATATCTGGAGCCGTATGACAGACAGTAAAACCATCACACACGGACGTATAAGCGCTGTGAGTTTGTGTGCATTGCATTCCTAGCATAAGGGGCTGTGACACACCACCAGGGAACGTTCTGGCTAACGTGAAAGGGGCGACGTACCTGCGGACGGGAACTGAAGACAGATTTTTTTTTAAAGGGGAAGATACGTCACCGGTCGAAAATGAGACGAGGGACAGGGCTAGCGGAGCGGAGACGGTGGCGTGTGCTTTTCTGAACAAAAACAGAACCCAGGGCAAGTACGCCGGCGTGGAGGTCAGGGACTCGCCATGAAGATGACGGTTTCCCTCCTACGACCGCACGATACTCAAACTATCACACATTGTGGAGAACAAGTTTGTGATTTAGTATTGAGAAGAAAACCGACCAAGATGGATTCTAATAATTTCTTTTATGTGTAAGCAGCATTCTTGATCCTTGAAGTGCCCAGATGGAACCCATTCATTTTCTGAGCCTTGACACTTCATTCCTGTGACTCCTTCCTTCCAGTCTCTTTGTTTAAAGTGAGACACGAAACAAAATACACAAATTATAATGATGATGATGATGATGATGATGATGATGATGATGATGATGATGATGGCTTGGATTTATATAGCGCTCTTCATGGAACCCAGAGCGCTTACAGAGTCCATCATTCGTTCATACACAGTCATACCGGTGGTGGTAAGCTACAATTGCAGCCAGAGCTGCCCTGAGGCAGACTCACGGAAGCGTGGCGAATAATCATCGTCTACGGCCCCTCCGACCACCACCAACATTCATTCACATGCATACACATTCATACGAGGCAAGTAGGTTAAGTGTCTTGCCCAAGGACACAACGGCGATGGGATGGACATGGGCTTGAGCGGGATTCGAACCACCAACCCTTTGATCATTGGACGACCCGCTCTATCCCTGAGCCAAAGCCGCTGTGTCCAGGTAACAAGGAGTTCTATTGTAACTGATGCAAGAGTGTCGAGATGTTTCCTTGGGCGACATTGCTCTGCAGTTTTGCCCAAAAAGTCGCCCCGTGCATCGGTATCTTTAGAAATGACACCAAAAAACAACAACAGCAACAAGATCAAATCCAGTCAAAGTGAGGACTAGGATCCACTGTTCTGGCCTGACGTTTGATAAGAGGATCAAATACTGTAGTGATCAACAGTATAAAAAAAAAAAAAAAAAAAAAAAAAAGCTGTCACTGATGATCTAATGTCACAGCGCCTGTCAGCCATTTCAGAAACAAGCTATTTTAAAACTAGCCATCTCATCTTTTATTCCGTTTAGTTAATCGTCTATTGATTGACACACAAGACACCGGCAGGGAGTTCATGAGCTGAGGAAAGGCACTCTCCGGTTTCAACAACAGGGCCGCCAATCCGCCATTTGAAACGTAAACCAATAGCGCTCGGTGACTATGGCGGTGTGGTGTACGACGTACCCTTTTTCCTGGCCTGGGAGATGATGTCAGCGGCGCTCTTGCTCATGACCCGGGTGACATAGAGAGGACAGTTGGTCTGGCTGGCGATGGTGATGGCACGGAACACTGCCTCCGCCTCCAGCTAGAGACGGGACGGGACGGGGGGTTAGATTGATGTTCATACTGTAGGTTACATTACAGGTCAGGTTACAACAGAGAAGCATAGGTTACATAAGAAGAAGAAACAAACTAATATAATACACATCTGTCTGCATATACCTGTATTTCGGATGAGACGCTAAACCGAGGTCCTGACTGAATCTCGGTCGTTAAAGAACCCAGAGTAGGGGGTTTTATTTTTTTTATTTTGTCTACTTTATTTTTCATTTATTTTAGGTATTGTGCGGTTATATGTAGTCATGTATTGTATGTATGTTTGTACGTGTATAAAATGTTGTTGAACCTTTAAAAAACCAATAAAAACAATTTAAATAATAAAGAGTAGGGGGTTCCCCGACGTTCTTGGCCAAATTCCCAATCAGGTCTCTGACATCAAGGCCACCTAATCATCCCTTCCCCTTAATTGACTGATATCAATCCCTGTCTCCTGAGCCGTTCAGCCATTGTGTAGTGTGATGTGTGCCTGGTGCCAGTGTATGGCAGCCATTGAGGCTGCGTAGCGCAAAGTTGGGTGCTACCAGTGGTGGGGAAGGACACTATTTCCACCCTACATTGTGCGGAGCGCTTTGAGTGTCTAGAAAAGCGCTATATAAATGTAATGGATTATTATATGAATTATTATAAAGAAAGAACAATTAGACTTTATGAAGTTGAGGGGTAATTGTAAGTATTGATTGTTAAATAATTGCAATTGACAGACCATCTATTTCTATTGTTTATTTATTGTTTTGAGTAAGGGGCAGGAAAAATACGATTTTCTTCTCCCTGCTCCTTTTCGCTCATGGGATGTAAAAATTGGGAGGTGCTTTTACTATGAAATTATGCTGTTGTGCTTTTGTGGAGCTGTGCAATGCCATGAATGGAACAAATACAAATTAAATTAAATGTTATATAATCCTTTTTATATACCTATTATATATACCTGCATATAACTCATATAACTTTGTATGATAGCATGTACAATAATGCTGTATATACCGTATATATATATATATATATATATATATATATATATATATATATATATTTATTTATTGTATATATATATATCCACATCCATCTGAATATATCTGCATATAATCCTTTTTACCATACCTGTATAAACTATATCTATATGTGTATATATCCCATACCTCTTACTAGTTATACCACTGGCCAATATGACTTACTACCATAGTGTCTTTATACCTGTATATGTACATAATAAGACTAAAACATAATAAGACTAACACTGTACATACATCTGATTATCATTATTACTCAGTAGTACTCATTATATACTCCAGTTTAATCACATTGTATATTACACTTTACTGTTACATTTGCACTCGTTAGATGCCAACTTATTTTCGTTGTACCGTACTTACACTGTACGACGGTACATTTTAATCTAATATAATATGCATTTGATGAAGACGCACGCATGTGCATATGTCTCCATTCTTTATGGGGACATTTCATTGACAATAGCCCCACAAGGACCCATTATTATTCACGCCTGCTCACTCACACACACACACACACACACACACACACACACACACACACACACACACACACACACACACACACACACACACACACACACACACACACACACACACACACACACACACACACACACACACACACACACACACACACACACACACGCACGCACATCTTTGCTGCTCTCTTTCTCTGCAGAACGGTGCGTTCTGGTGCACTGACTGACACTGGGGTCTGGAGGCTCATCGCTCACGTAAGTAAAACCAACCCTAGATACCAGACTGTTGTTGAACGCCACACTGTGTCCTTGGAGTCCACTCAGTTAGATGATCGTAGCACATTCCTGACACTCGCCACCACACACACACACACACACACACACACACACGCAACCACACTATCAAACTATCAGCCTGCGCTACGAACCGCTTCACTCCACTGCCATAAGAAAACACGAAACAGAAAACACGGCCACTTAAAGGCCCGATCGGTGATCCAAACATTTGTGTTTACATTTAGTCATTTAGCTGGCGGTTTTATCCTAAGCGACTTACAGGTTGTGAACAACAAGTCAGCAGGAAGGGTATAAACTCTGGCAACTAAGGGTCAGTGGCGTTGTTCGTCAAATAGTGCAGAGTGTTACACTCTGGGTGCATAGTAGTATAGACATATTAGCATAGTAGGTAGTAATATATTATAGTAGTAAGGTACATAATAGTACAGACAGTGTGTTTTGTTTAGTTTGAAGAGGTGTGATTTTAGTCGACGGCAGAACATTGGTCTGGTTTCAGCTGTCCTGACTGTGGTGGGAAGTTCGTTCCACCGTTGTGGAGCGAGGGCCGAACATAAACAAGCATGTAGCCCCAACACGAAAGAATAGGAAACAAAGGAATCTTCGGTTTACTGACTAAGCTCTTGATATAAGGAGTACATATGATTTTATTTTATTCGTTTTCCTCTTTTTCTCCGCCTGATTTAAAAAATGTTCTCCCCATCCCAATTTTTGTCGTTATGCCAATTCCCCCCCTCCCCTACCTGATTGTTGTGCGCATGTTCCTCCTACTGGTCGGTACAAGGGAACCCTGAAGTCCACCACATGCTTCCTCCGACACATGTGGAGACAGCCAGTGGCTCTCTTATCACCTGGGTGAAGCGTAACGCGTGGGAGGTTCACCATTTCCTGCCTTTTGCTGAGCAGGCGCCCAGACCATGACCTGTAGGCGTCGCTGTCCACAACGCCAGATTACCACCCTCGACTTCCCTCCCCCTAACTCAGCCAAACGAGTTAGTATGACGACCGGCCCAAGCCGCAGGCAATGCTGACTCCGGGAGTCGAGACCGCAGCCTCTTGCATTGGTGACGAGCGCAATCTCCGCTACGCCACCCGACCGCCCGTACATATGAGTTTTTGAACGTATATGCTGCATACATTTTTTCTGTAAAAGGTGTGTTTACATTGGTAATGTTTGTGGCCATCGGGGGCCATGTGGTAGAGGCTGTAGCATCTGCATTATCAATACCTGAAGCTCACATAATAATGTTGATGCTGATGCTATACAAATATTTATAGGCATGTTAGACTTTCTTTTGGCAATGGGAGTTTGTTCATTGAGTGCTTATCCTTATCATTAGGACAAGTATCTTGTGTTTTATTATAAATGTAAACATTGGAATAAATCAGACATACTGATTTACAACACTTCCAGAAGGCACATTTTCCAACTAGAGATCAAAACCTTCAATAATATAAGTGAATATACGCAACATTAATATGGTTTAAAAAAAAACAGATTGGGGCTTTAAAGGCCAGGGGGTTGATTATAAAGTATGGCAATGGTTGCATTGTTTGTTGAAATAGAATTACCAGTAACAAATGGGAGAATCAGGGAATTTTCACCCTACATCCCTAATGGTTTAAAACCCAGATGTGCTTAACAAGAACGTGTGTTTGTGTGCAAAACAGACGAGGAGATTCATCACGCATGATGTGAACCATGACATCTGTACATGCGTGTGTGTGTGTGTGTGTGTGTGTGTGTGTGTGTGTGTGTGTGTGTGTGTGTGTGTGTGTGTGTGTGTGTGTGTGTGTGTGTGTGTGTGTGTGTGTGTGTGTGTGTGTGTGTGTGTGTGTGTGTGTGTGTGTGTGTGTGTGTGTGTGTGTGTGTGTGTGTGTGTGTGTGTGTGAGTGTGTGTCTCACCTCCTCAGGCCTGCTGAGCACGTGTCCCTCAGGTCCAGTGATACCCATCTGTAGCATGCGAGCCTGCTCCTGTGAGACGCAGACACATAGAAGACCGTTTAACCGCGTAAAGAGCCATATGTGCATGCACACACACACACACACAAGCATACATGCACGCTTATGTATGCACACATACAGTATGCACAAAGCATGTAGGCACACAAACACTCACACATGCACACACACACACACACACACACCCACACACTAACCTCAACCCAGACAAAACCAACAGCAATTTGTCAACATGTGTAAAGACAGTGGAAAGAAGGCGAGAGCAACTCCAGGTCGACCTTTGGTGGTGAGAGAGGTTGCCTGGGAGCAGAGGTTCACAGGTTCAATTCCCCAGTGTCCATTCCTCTTCAAGTATCCTTGAACAAGAAACGAAACCTCTGCCCGCTCTACGGAGATCACACAGGGCTGCCGGTGTCCTGTCCTGAAAAGATTCTATATCTCATGAATGTTCGGAGAAGCGTAATATTTGGTTATTTGCAGTGTCAGAGACGTTACTCAAAAAAGGTATTACACTGTCTACCACACCTCAAAAGTATTTCTCTCAAAAGTAACATGTGTGGGGGAGCTCCAGTAGCTCACCGCGTACCTCGAACGCTATTTCGCCGTCGGGGACAACCGTGCGCGTCACGGATCTGGGGTAGCGAGTTCGACTCCCGGACAAGCCGTACTTTCTCAGAGTGTCTTTCCCCCCATCTGTACCCCCATTCAACCTGTTTCTGTCGGTCATACTTGACCAGAGAAAAAGCGATAAACGCAAAAAGAACCAGCTGACTGGTCAAAGTAAAAAAAAAAAAAAAAAAAGTAACACGTGTGAATCATGTGTTACTCTACTTGTTACATTATTTTTGCGTTACACCTGAAACCATCCGCAAAGAGTTCTGATATATATATATCTCACTCAGTGGGCCAGGATGTTGAGTTCTGTTGCGCCAGGCGTTTGCATGTGCCTATAGGTGAGGGGACACCGTGTCCTGCCTGTGATTATCTAGGTGAGGGGAGGGAGGGGACACCGTGTCCTGGCTGTGATTATCTAGGTGAGGGGAGGGAGGGGACACCGTGTCCTGGCTGTGATTATCTAGGTGAGGGGAGGGAGGGGACACCGTGTCCTGGCTGTGATTATCTAGGTGAGGGGAGGGAGGGGACACCGTGTCCTGGCTGTGATTATCTAGGTGAGGGGAGGGAGGGGACACCGTGTCCTGGCTGTGATTATCTAGGTGAGGGGAGGGGGACACCGTGTCCTGGCTGTGATTATCTAGGTGAGGGGAGGGAGGGGACACCGTGTCCTCGCTGTGATTATCTAGGTGAGGGGAGGGAGGGGACACCGTGTCCTGGCTGTGATTATCTAGGTGAGGGGAGGGAGGGGACACCGTGTCCTGGCTGTGATTATCTAGGTGAGGGGAGGGGGACACCGTGTCCTGGCTGTGATTATCTAGGTGAGGGGAGGGAGGGGACACCGTGTCCTGGCTGTGATTATCTAGGTGAGGGGAGGGAGGGGACACCGTGTCCTGGCTGTGATTATCTAGGTGAGGGGAGGGAGGGGACACCGTGTCCTGGCTGTGATTATCTAGGTGAGGGGAGGGAGGGGACACCGTGTCCTGGCTGTGATTATCTAGGTGAGGGGAGGGAGGGGGACACCGTGTCCTCGCTGTGATTATCTAGGTGAGGGGAGGGGACACCGTGTCCTCGCTGTGATTATCTAGGTGAGGGGAGGGAGGGGGACACCGTGTCCTGGCTGTGATTATCTAGGTGAGGGGAGGGAGGGGACACCGTGTCCTGGCTGTGATTATCTAGGTGAGGGGGGGGGACACCGTGTCCTCGCTGCGATTATCTAGGTGAGGGGGGGGGACACCGTGTCCTGGCTGTGATTATCTAGGTGAGGGGAGGGAGGGGACACCGTGTCCTGGCTGTGATTATCTAGGTGAGGGGAGGGAGGGGACACCGTGTCCTGGCTGTGATTATCTAGGTGAGGGGAGGGGGGGGACACCGTGTCCTGGCTGTGATTATCTAGGTGAGGGGAGGGAGGGGACACCGTGTCCTCGCTGTGATTATCTAGGTGAGGGGAGGGGGGGACACCGTGTCCTGGCTGTGATTATCTAGGTGAGGGGAGGGGACACCGTGTCCTGGCTGTGATTATCTAGGTGAGGGGAGGGAGGGGGACACTGTGTCCTCGCTGTGATTATCTAGGTGAGGGGAGGGAGGGGACACCGTGTCCTGGCTGCGATTATCTAGGTGAGGGGAGGGGGGGGACACCGTGTCCTCGCTGTGATTATCTAGGTGAGGGGGGGGACACTGTGTCCTGGCTGTGATTATCTAGGTGAGGGGAGGGAGGGGACACTGTGTCCTCGCTGTGATTATCTAGGTGAGGGGAGGGGGGACACCGTGTCCTCGCTGTGATTATCTAGGTGAGGGGAGGGGGGGGACACCGTGTCCTGGCTGTGATTATCTAGGTGAGGGGAGGGAGGGGACACTGTGTCCTCGCTGTGATTATCTAGGTGAGGGGAGGGGGACACCGTGTCCTCGCTGTGATTATCTAGGTGAGGGGAGGGAGGGGACACCGTGTCCTGGCTGTGATTATCTAGGTGAGGGGAGGGGGGGGACACCGTGTCCTCGCTGTGATTATCTAGGTGAGGGGGGGGAGGGGGACACCGTGTCCTCGCTGCGATTATCTAGGTGAGGGGAGGGGGGGGGACACCGTGTCCTCGCTGTGATTATCTAGGTGAGGGGAGGGGGGGGACACCGTGTCCTCGCTGTGATTATCTAGGTGAGGGGAGGGAGGGGACACCGTGTCCTGGCTGTGATTATCTAGGTGAGGGGAGGGAGGGGACACCGTGTCCTGGCTGTGATTATCTAGGTGAGGGGAGGGAGGGGACACTGTGTCCTCGCTGTGATTATCTTCTCCTCTTGCAGCCAGAACTTAAAAACTCCAGCGGGACGGAAACAAGCGGGGAATCTAGGGGAAGGTTTCGATTTGCGATGTTGTTAAGTATACCAAGAAAGAATAATGTTTCTCCTCTCTCCACGTGCAGACTTTCAGCAGCACGACAGCACACAGACAGAAATGCCGGTATTTGTTCATTTGCGACACTCCGTCCACATGCGATTCCATCCTTTCTCTCGAACCAATGTGGTCACGGAGGTGAGTGATCTGTTACAAGGCGCTTGGGGCCGAGCGGCGAGCGCTGCTGCGTGGGAGTGTGGATCAGATCAGGGAATAGTAATAATAACACGTCAGAGTGTTGGGGTGAATCCAGGAGGTGAACGAGGTGCCGCTGGAGAAGGGATCGCAGGCGGCGGCGGCTGCTTAGTGGACAGATCTCACGGCCGCCGGGTCGGTGACTCTCTCCGAGCGGTTTCGGGGTGAACTGCGGTTGCGATTGCGATCTTGTGGTCGATTCGTTTTGGTTTAAAAGCAAATGAAAACAGACTCTCTCAAACGTACAATGTGAGATTAGAGAGTTGAGATTGGCAGGTAACTCTATTGAAGACGAGAAACACACACTGTACAGACACACTGTACAGACACACTGTACAGACACACGCGCGCACACACTACGCATACATGAATGCAGCCATGTACATGAGCACGCGCAGACCCACACATGAGATAACATGTACATTCTCTTTCTCTCGCTTTAATACACACACACACACACATGCATACACACACACACACGCATACACACACACACACACACATGCATACACACACACACACACACACACACACAAGCTCCCACACACACACATACACACACACGCACACAAGCACACACACACACTCACACACACGCACAGACTGAAAGGATCCAGACATGTAATGTGCGCCCACCCAGTCCTTTCCTAAGCTCAAATCCAGTCCTCACTAATACAAGTCCTATTAATCTCAATCGACCAACTATTACTGTCCATTCACTCTCCTTCTACCACAGATAGAACGCAGACCCATCAACCACACGTCACTGTCCCACTCCAGACCCATTCTCCCTTTCAGTCTGTCAGTGAGTTTAGTCTGTGGGGAACAGGAATGCATGACTAAAGGGTAGAGAGAGAGAGAGAGATACACTGACGAAGCTTGACCATTAAAAGAACTTGAGTTGAAATTAACCAAAATGTACTGAAGCGGATTGAACTTAACTAAATTGAACAGAAGTAAATTGAGCTGGACTGAACTGAACTGAACTCACTCAATTCAATTCAATTCAACTCAACTCAACTCAACTCAACTCAACTCAACTCAACTCAACTCAACTCAACTCAACTCAACTCAACTCAACTCAAGTGGGCTGGATTTTCCCAAAGCACCTGAGAACAGCATTGTAAATGAACCCTTTCACTACCACACTACAGAAGGTCTGTAGTGTGATCGTAAAGGGTTAACCTTCTGTAGTGTGGTGGTAAAAGGGTTAACCATTTGGTAGTGTGGTAGTGAAAGGGTTAATGTGCAAAGACTAGATTACAAAGATTACAAAGGCACCTCCCTCAAGCTGAATAGTGACATCTCCTTGGCAAATTATCTCAATACCTTCTATGCGAGGTTTGAGGCTGTGAATAACAACACCAACCTACTTACGGAGGACGCCATAGCCCATGTGCTGCACACAGCAGCATCACACCTGGACAAGAGGCAGGGGAACTATGTGAGAATGCTGTTCATCTACTACAGCTCAGCATTCAATACCATAGTGCCCTCCAAACTCAGGGAGTCGGACCTGGGCTTGAACTATGACCTCTGCCAGTGGGTCTTGGACTTCCTGATGGGCAGACCCCAGGTGGTGAGAGCAGGCAACTGCACCTCCTCATCCATCACCCTCAACATAGGGGCCCCCCAGGGCTGTGTTCTGAGTCCCCTCCTCTACTCGCTGTACACACACGACTGTGTGGCACAGCGGAACAACAACACAATCATCAAATTTGCTGACAACACAGTAGTGGTGGGCCTGATCTCTGCAAACGATGAGAGGGCCTACCTGGAAGAGGTAGAGAATCTGGCGCTGTGGTGTCAGGAGAACTGCCTCTCCCTGAACATCACCAAACAAAAGAGATGATTGTGAACTTTAGGAGGTCGGGGGTCAGGGACTACAGCCCCCTTAGCATCGACGGGGCACCGGTCAAGAGAGTGAACAGTTTTAAGTACCTCGGAGTCCACATATCCGAGGACTTGACATGGACCACACACATTGACAGTGTAGTCAAGAAGGCACGGCAACGCCTCTACTTCCTTAGGTGCCTAAGGAAGTTCAAAGTGAGTCCGAAGATCCTTAAGAACTTCTACTCATGCACAATAGAGAGCATCCTGACTGGCAATATCACCTCCTGGTTTGGGAATAGCACCGCACAAGACCGTAGCAGATTACTGAGAGTGGCCCGTTCAGCCGAACGCACAATTGGAGGTGGGCTTCCCCACTCTCCAAGACATTTACAACAAGCATTGCAGAGGTAAGGCTAAGAGAATAATCAAAGACTCTAGCTACCCAAACAACTGCCTCTTTAAACTGCTGCGGTCACGCAAGCGATACCGGAGTCTCATGGCAAGCACAGAGAGACTCAGAAGGAGCTTCTATCCCCAAGCCATCAGGATGCTCAACGACAATAACACTATGTAACAAACCATCAAATACACTCACAGCACACGCATCCACACGCACACACTCACTTTAATTAAACAACTCAATGTAGCACCCACTTTACCCACTTTAACACACTTTATATTTATTGGTAAAGAGATTTGCACTACAACTCATACCTCATTGCACCTTACCCTAAGTTGTACCTCATCCCATTTCTGCATTGTACTGTATTGTACTGTATTGTATTGTAACTCAGTTACTCATTAAAAAAAATCCTACTCTGTATTGTATATTGTATATATGTATATTGAACACTTTTGTTTACACTACTTTTGACTTTCTTTTTATACTTATCTATTTGAATTGTTCTCTAGCACACTCTCAGGAGCAGAACAGAAAAAAGCATTTCATATAAAAGTATTCTGTATTTTTGTATGAAAACTAATAAAGAAACTTGAAACTTGAAGACTAGCTCTGTGCTACAAGGTGTTTCTGAGGAAACCCGGGCCTCAACTTAAACTAAATGGAGAAGAGAGAAGATAGAAGAAGCAATATGAATGTGTTTATTTATTAATTTACCTCAGCAATGATCTCTCCGTTCTCAGCGTGGACTTGAGCGATGCCTCCAATCTCGCCCAGGAAGCTGAAGATCTCATAGAGCTGGACGACAAACACACACACAAATGCACATAGTGAGACGACCGTAAAATAGTATTTCCACTGTGTGTTTGTTATGCACAAGAATCAAACAGTCCTTCTCATGATCCTAGAGGTCAGCCTTAGCTCATGATAAAAAAAGAAGAAAAAAAAAAAGACCACAATTTACACTGGTCTGCCATGACACGCTGCAATTACTCTGTGTGGTCCTCCAGGAATGTTTAAGCTCATGGGAGACGGACTGCCTTCTGCAAATGACCTACTGTAGCTAAGCACCACCACAGTTTCTGTATACGGTGCATGACATCATTTTCCAAAGCTGTTTCATCTCTCAACTATTTCCAAACTCCCTCGTTTGTTTGCCCGCTCTGAAGTGAATGAAAAAGCGAACCAGGAAACATGATTTAGTTGTTGTTTCCTGCTTTTGTAGCCTGGGTTCCAGCCCCCCCCCCCCGAACCGCTGTCAGCAATATGCTTCTGACCCCTTTTTTCATGTCATTCTAGGATTGAAGATAAAGGGGAATAGACGCAGGCAACTGCTTGTGTGGACATACTGTACTATATCATTCTTTGTGTCAGAGCCTGTTACTGTTTCAACACATCGGTTAAAGGCAAATGTGTTAAAGAGTTCACATGCTTTTGAGCAACACTGTACTTAATGTACTTATTTTATGCCTATTCTTATGTCTGCACGTTCTACATTGCACCACTTTTATTGTCTTTTATACCTATTCTTATGTCTGCACTTTATGCATTCCTTTTATTCTGTCAACTGTATGCAAATGTTATGCCTATGTTCATTTTATGCTATTTGCTGTGAAGCACTTTGAGCTGCAATCCATGTATGAAAGGTGCTATATACTGTAAATAAAGTTATTATTATTATTATTATTATTATTATTATTATTATTATTATTATTATTATTATTATTATTATTATTATTATTATTATTATTATTATTATTATTATTATTATTATTATTATTATTATCCTAAAGTTTCAGCCACTAGATGTCACTAGACCACCGCCAAAACAATGTGGTGTTTATTAGGAAATCTGACGTTGTTGAGATCAAACTGTCAAACTAGGCATTGCAGATCAAACATGACTCAAGATCTAGCGATCATCGTATCAAACTTCCCATAAAAAATATTGTCAGAAACACGTTTTAGGTTCAACTTTAGGTCGAAAAAGAGAACTTCGAGAAGCAAACAATCTGGTGTTTTCTTTCAGAAAGCGGGAGCCGAGAGCCATGGACTAACCACTAGCAGGTGCTTTCCACATGGGGGAAATGCTAAGTAGGGAGGGGATACGCGCGCCTAACGTACACTCACTCACTGCCCAAAGGTTGACGCCTCAGAAAGGTCCTGAGCTCAGCAACATGAGGACATACAGGCAGAGGGAGAGGTCTGACGAAGACACTTCTAGTGGGTCACTCTTTAGGATAATTCTGCTCATTATACCGTTGAAACTAAATCATTCCATCTGTTATAACTGTATGGCAAACCGGTTTTCGCCACGAGACGTCAACGAGTCGTATTTAATAGCTCAGTGCGTTGGCTAAAAGCAGATGTCAAAATGACATAATGCGAGTCAAATCCATTATCATACTGTACCTCGCTGTTGCTCATCTGGTAGTAGTCCTTGTAGGCCATGTAGACCTGGAATGAGTTCACACCTGGGAGAGAAGAACAGGACGAAGTCAACATCGGGACAGCGGTGGCCTGAAGGTTAGTGAAGCAGGCTTGTGACCGGACGGTCGCCGGTTCGATCCCCCGGACCGACAGGGAAAACTCTGGGCGGGAAAGTGAATGAATAACAATCTCCCGTCCCTCAATACCGACCGCTGAAGTGCCCTTGAGCAAGGCACTTAACCCCTAACTGCTCCAGTGGCCAATGCGTGTAACTGTGTGAGTGTGAAGCAGGGCGTTGCTGAAAAAGAGCATCCAGTCATCCGTTCGATACCAGACTAAAATAGGGTATCGATATCAGGAGAATTTCCCCCAAATACTAAAACCAGTACCATGAATTGTGTAACAAAGCAAAGACTCTTCTGCATAAAAATACACTGAGAAAGTAGATTATATCTCAATCATGTTTGTCCACTGATCCCAAACCAATGGTCTCAGTCCATATTGTTAAAGCCCAACCTCTAGGTTAAACCCTACTGATCAATTATGGGTAGTTTACATCATTGGTATATCATTTCATTATTTATTTTTTTCCATTTGACACCGGAAATGCTCTGAAAGAGTTAAAAAGGTCCACGCACGAATAACATGCACGCGCGAATCAAAAAAGCTTATCAAACGCCGACGTCACAACAGGTGTGGCTTGCATATTAATGAGCCGAATCTAATGTTGCTTTTCCACTAAAATAAAGTACTCAGTTTGTCTCCGTGTGGGGAGGCAGGGCTGCTGATGATCAGCATGAGAGCTCCAGAAATGACGCGTGAAAAACTGCAGACCACTGATTGGTCAGAACTTCAGAAGAGAGACACGTCATGACGTCACTGTTTGGGGAGTCTGAACGAAAACAGAACGCCGCCATCTTTAATGTCTCGCGTAGGATGTCTTTTGTATGTTTGCAGCAAGAAACAAGTGCAATAAAAAAGGATACAGTCACTGTGTATTCTGCCTCATTTATTGATGAAACAAAACAGACATCAACACAATTTGCCACCGAGCGGAGAGTTTAGTCTGACAAAAAGATCGCTGATTAGTTACGCTTGTTGTTGGGGGTTAGGGACGTAACGTTAGTTAGCCTAATGCTAACGTTAGCAGATAGACACGAGAGGCTATCTGTGTAGAATAGACACAATGAGGTAACGTTAGCGTTAGCATAATAGACAACGAGAGTCTGGTTAATGTTGTTATTGATTGATTGAATGAAAACTGTGTTTTACTCTGGCTTGCCAAGAGCTTCCGGCTTCAACATGGACGGTCGCATTTTACGTAGCTCCCGTAATCAACGCAACAGACAACGCAACAGAGCAACAACAAAGTACTTTGCGCATTTTCTACTTTCCCTCCTGTGGATTATGGATTTGTACCTGAATTCACAACTCAAGCAGCAACTCCAGACAGAAGTGGAGGGTAGCGAAAACGTAAATCAACAGTCCCATTGCGACTTCTACTTGTTAACGGGCACGGAGAGGAAACATCCACCCTTCGGTGCCTCGGCGATCCACGCAGTACTTACTGCAAATCCGGAACGAAAGAAATTACCCCCGGCAGGCAAGTGTAATAAGAGATCAATGTTTTTATTATATCTGCTCATGTCGGGTGACATACATCAGAACCCTGGTCCCGTAATGACACGGAACCAGAGACTACAGCAAGAAGCGATGGAGGTTCCCATCGCGACCAACAACATCAACAACGCAACCTGTGGCTACATCTACTGCGCGGACGGCAACACTTCCCCAATGACGCCGCAGCAGACGAGCACACGTGAGGCAGTGACGAGAGGAGGTGAACCGAGGGTCGAAACCATGACGACCATCTCGACGCGGGATGTAAACATCTCGACGCCCGATAGCCGGCTAGCTAGCAGAGCTAACAACAAAAACAACCAGGAACGAGTCCTTTGTTGTCCCAGCACGGCGCGGGACCCGACACCCCCCTCCCCCCTTCTTTGTTGTTCCAACACGGCGCGGGACCCGACGCCCCCCTCCCCCCTTCCCACCCACAACAACACAGAGGAACAGATTACAAACGGACAATACTTCGAACCTGCCAACATAAATGAAATAACCAACGCCAATGGACTGAACATTTTTCACATTAACATTAACAGCTTAAAAAACAAATTGGATGAAATCAAGCAAATATTCATAAATGGTAAGGCAAACATACTGTGCTTCTCAGAAACTAAGCTCGACGATTCTGTAAAAGATCCAGAGATAGAGATTGAGAACTACTCAATAATCAGGAATGATAGGAACAAACATGGAGGTGGTGTCTGTATGTACATACACAAGGACACCAAATTCATCAACAGAAATGACCTGAATCATAAATCAATTGAAACTGTATGGGTGGAAATCCTATTCGAAAGGGCGAAATCCCTACTGGTTGGCACAGTCTACAGGCCGCCAGATCATAGTGGCTTTTATGATACAATGGATGGGTGTTTAGCTGGAGTTGAGGATGTAGACAAAATTCTTATTGGAGACTGGAACACGGATATGCAACGAAAAGATGCACCCGTCTTCAAGGCCTTCAGTAGGTTTTGTGATCTGCATGGCCTCAGCCAGCTAATCACCCAACCCACACGTGTATGTGAATCAACTCAGACTACCATTGACCTCATTCTGACCTCCGACAAGTCCAAGATCTCAAATAAAGGGGTTATAGCATGTGGGTTAAGTGATCATTATATGATATTCTGTACCCGAAAAAAACTAAAACAAAAGGCTGGCTGCCACAAAACAGTCACATCTAGAGACCTCAAAACCTACTCTAGCGAGGCCTTCAACCTTGAACTGGAGAGTCTGGACTGGTCAGATGAACTCAATGGTACACTGGTTGACGAAACATGGCTTGGTTTCAAAACCAAATTCTCAGCAATACTAAACGACATGGCCCCCCTAAGAACCACCAGGGTAAAAAATCGCGCTGAGCCGTGGATGCACTCCGAAATACTGGCCGCTATGAAAACCAGAGACAAAAAATGCTCTGAGTTTCGTAAAAGTCAGTCAAAGCTTACTAAAAGCACGAGCAGTGAACTCCAAGCCCACGTGACTGAACTCAAACTAGAAAGAAACAGACTAAGAAACGACGTAAACTCCATGATCAAAACTGCAAAAAAGAATTTCATCAATGACAAAACTGAGGAAAACAAAAACAAACCACGTGAACTTTGGAAATTACTCAATAATCAACTAGGATGCAGTAAAAAACTTAAAACCAGATTCTCAAACATAAACATAAAAACTGACAACACGCTCATCACAGACAAGCTGGATGTAGCCAATTACTTAAACATTTTCTTCACAAACATAGCCACAACACTGGTAAACAAACTACCCTCCCACTCAGGGCTTTATGGGGTAGAACACATAGTAGCTTTCTACAAAAACCTAGGGGTCCGCAAGGACGACTTCAAGCTGGAAACGGTAACAACAGATGAGGTACTCAATAAACTGAGCGCCCTCCAACCTAACAAGGCCACTGGCCATGACAACATCCCCTCCAAATTCCTCAGAGACTCAGCAGCCGCCATCACACCAATCATCACACACATAATAAACCTCTCCATAAAACAGGGACACGTCCCCAAGGACTTCAAAATTGCGAGGGTGACCCCTCTGCACAAAAAGGGCAGCAAATTAGACCCAGGCAACTACCGCCCTGTTTCTATTCTCACCTCCATCTCGAAAGTCATGGAAAAAATAGTCTACGAACAGGTCGAAAAGTACCTAGCGGAAAAAAATCTAATCTACGAATTCCAATCTGGCTTCAGAACATCCCACTCCACTGACACATGCCTTCTCTATTTGAATGACCACATCAAACAAGAGGTGGACGCAGGCAAATACTGCGGCATGGTCATGCTGGACCTACAAAAGGCCTTTGACACGGTCAATCACTCCATTCTGATTGACAAGCTAAAAGCAATTGGTTTTGATAGTCTATCAGTGAGCTGGATGCAATCCTACCTTGAGGGGAGGGAACAGATGGTGGAGGTAAACGGTACCCTATCCCCCCCCCTCACAGTGAGCTGTGGTGTTCCACAAGGAAGCATACTAGGACCGCTACTGTTCCTAATTTATGCAAATGACATGTCGTCAGCTTGTGACTGCAACTTGTTCCTGTTTGCGGACGACTCAGCCCTGCTGGTCTCTGACAAGAACAAGTTACAGGTTGAAAAAACCCTCAGCTCGGAACTAGGCAGAATCTGCATATGGCTCGCTGATAACAAACTATCATTACACATGGGCAAAACAGAGTCCATTCTCTTCGGTTCAAATAACAAACTCAGCAAGACCGACGGCTTCTCAGTTACAGTGGGTGACAATATTGTCACAAGGAAAGATGAAATTACCTACCTGGGGTCCATCCTAGAGGCTAATCTCTCCTGTGACAAAATGGCATCCAATGTAATAAAAAAAGTCAACCAACGAACTCGATTCTTGTACCGGATCTCCTCTCTGGTAAACAAGAACACCCTGAAGACTCTGGCAGGAGCACTCATTCAGGGGTACTACGACTATGCTTGCACCTCATGGTACCAAAGCACCTCAAAGGCGCTAAAAACAAAATTACAAAAATCTCAAAACAAACTGGTCAGACTACTGCTTGACCTTACTCCTAGAACCCACCTCACCCCTGCCCACTTCGACAACCTAGGATGGCTTAGAGTAGACGACAGAGTACAACAACTTGCAATGGGCCTGGTCTACAAGATACACTACACGACCAAGGTACCCATGTACATGTCAAAATACTTCCCAAAGGTCAGTGAATACCACGATCACAACACCAGAGGGAGCTCCACAAATCATGTCAAACCCAGATTCGGCTCAAATAAGGGACTAAACACGTTTCGCAATTATGCCACATCAATGTGGAACGCCCTACCCAAAGCTGTAAAGGAATGTGGATCACTACCCACTTTCAAAACCTCTCTCAAGGGACACCTACGGGAGACTGCAATTCAACACTGGCCCCTGTAAATATCCTAACCCAATCATTCCAACCCCCTCCAATGTACAGTCATTTACCTAGTATGGTTTTGTCAATAGTTCAATGTACAATTGTGTTTGTTTGTACAGTGTCTCCTCCCCCCCCCCCCTCAATGTACAGTGTTACTTGTTTATACAGTATGCCCCCCGCCCCCCCCAACCACCTCCAATGTAAATTACCCAGTATGGTTGTCAATATCCCAATGTACCCAACCCCCCCCACCCAACCTCCAATGTACAGTTTCTACGTCAAATGTATATACTCCCATTTCTTGACTCCTTCTGTATCACAAACAGTACTGTATTTGCAAATCTGGTATGTCATAAATGTATAGATGTAGCAGTACTGACTATCTGTATGTCATGTATGTCATATATGTCTATATGAATTGAAAATGGGGGACCCTGATGGAAACAAGACAAACGTCTTTCTCAGGTCTGCATCCCCTTAACAATTGTATGTATTGAGCCGTACTGTATTGTACCCATTCTGCAATCTGTTAAATAAAGTTTTCATTCATTCATTCATTCACTCATCATAGCCCCTTTCGTGACTGATGCACCGAGTGAAGCTTGTGGACTCTACAACAGCGGCGGCCGCAGGGTGCCGGAGCCCGCAGCGCTAGTTAGCTCATAGCTATCGTGTAACACTAGCCTTTGCGGGCTCGGGCGCCCTGCGGCTGCCGCCGCCGTCGCGTCCATGGGCCCCCCGGCAGGGCACCCGTGGGGACGGGTCGGGGTGTACAGAGAGGAGAGAACCATTTTGGGTCGGCCGTTCATGCCGGCCAGCGAGCCGGATGTCGGGATATGTTGTTAGCACAATAGCTACCAAGCTAAGCTATGTTATCTACTAACGTTATAAACACTATGTGTACAACGACACAATGATTTACATTATTACAAATATGGTAACGTGGTTGTGGCTTTTACAAATAGTGGTTAGCTTTAGAGATGGATGGATGGCTATAATCACGGAGCAATAGTGAGGTGAAACAGATACATTTCCATTCGGCTAGTAGTAGCAAGCATATATCTATGGTAGCAAGGCTCTCTGCCTGCCACTAGCTGTGTGACTCTCAGCGCCCCCTGGTGAGCCCCCTGGTGAGCCCCCTGGTGAGCCCCCTGGTGACCAATACCTGTTGTGACGACATTACACGTGCACGTTATAAACCATTGATTAAAATATGCATGTGCATGTTGATTGTGTTGGGCAGACAAAATGTTTTGATAAAAACGCTAAAACTGGGTCAATTTCAATACTTATTTTTTCCCTTCTTCATGAAAGCCACTGTTGGCCTAGTCCACATTGTTTATTGAACAAAAATACAACGTGGAGGTTGACCTTTAAGTAAACGTAATGGATCGGATTGGTACTCGTATTAACCTACTGTAGTACTAACAATTGATTTTGGCAGTAGAGGTTTAATTCGAGACCGGACCGTGGTTGGAAATTTATTTCACTCTATTTCCTTAGGCTGGGCCAGGCCGGTGTCGTGGTCATAAATTATGCAACATCATAATAATTTTTTTTATTAGATTTAGACTGACAAAACTATAACGTAATTGTAAATATAATTTATATTATAACATTGTAACTTTTATGTATCAATCACACTGTAATTGAGACATAATGAGGTTACAATGTTATAATTAGGGCTGTCAAAATTAATGCTTTAACTTTGGAAATTAATTTAAATTATTTAAAGCATTAAAATAAATTAATCTAGATTAATCTATGGAGTGAAAAATCTTCAATTTTAGCGCCGCGGATATAAGAAAGAGGTCTAGCTGAGTCAATGTTGATGGTTTTGTTGAACATTTGTATTTCACAGGAGAGAAACTGTATTCACAGAAAGCTATTAAAATAGTCTTTGAATCTAAATATACTTTCTTTGTGTTGATTTTACATTAATTCCATGATTTTACTCAAGTAAATATCTGTTACAAGCTTCGGTCTTAAGTAGAAAAATGCTATTTTTAATCTAGATTAATTGTGAGATTAATTAGTAAAAAAAAAATTATCTATTGACAGCACTAGTTATAATACATCAGTACACCAAATTATATTTACAATTACGTTATAGTTTTGTCAGTCTAAATCTAATTCAAAATGTCAACATTGTTATTATGATGTTGCATATGAACACGACAGCGGCCTGGCCCAGCCTGAGGAAATAGAGTGAAATGAATGTCCAACCACGTTTGCAACAAAAGCGTGCAATGCGTATCCCTGTGTATTTCCCCCGTCTTATTGTGCTGCGTTCCCACTGCAATGAAAAACAGCCGGCTAACGACGAAAACATTTCCAAAAATGCAGCAACAGGACAGAACAGAACGGGCTCTGTTTCTTTTTGGGCCCAATCTAAACAGTCGGTGTAAAAAGTGGTATCGGTGAGTCCCTAGAAAATACCGGTCACATCTACGACAGGTGATGTCTATGGTCTAGGGCTGTCCCCGACTAAGGATTTGGATAGTCGACTATGATCGGCCGAAATTTGCCGATAGTCGACTATTAGTCGACTATGAAAAAAAGAAAACATTTAAAATCTCATTCCATTTGGGCTGTGGGGGGTGCTTAATGTCTGAAGGAGTCGACTGAAGGCTTCTTGTCCTCTGCAAAAGCATGCAATTGGTCCACTGATGGATACATCTTGATAGTCTAGTGTGTTCATTAGACGGTGAAATCCTCTTTCAGTGCCTCTGTGCCTGTTTTCGTCGGCAGTTTGCCTCTGGTATGCGTTCCATTAGCATTAGCCACGCTTCTAGGCCTCTTTTCTTTTGGAAAGAATGATACATTTTTTTTTTTTTTTTTTTTTTAAATGTACTAAGAGGTTGGCAGTCGACTACGGCTCCTTTCGATTGATTAGTCGACTATTCGACTAATAGGGGTCAGCCCTACTATGGTCACAGGGAGAGAGAACCCTTCTCCCATAGCGCAGTATGTCCTGAAGACGGAGGTAAACCGCTCGAGGGGTTGTGTGTAGGGTTAGGGTACCTTTCACATTTGAACCGATACGTACCGGTACCTGTGAAACGATACCGGTACCCAACGGCACCTTTTTCCGGTACTTTAGTCTCAAAAAATGTACTTTAGTCTCAAAAAATTTAATCTACCCAAGTTGTAAAAAAGAAAAAATCCAAACTTCAAATAATTTATTATCATATATAATATATAATGTTGCAGCAAGCGTTGTCTGCATCTAGCTTTGTAAAGTGTAACCACACTTTTGACCGTTTTCGGCTTGCCATTGCCCCGACTGCTTTGTTGTTGAATCAAGTCAAATCCTAGGTAAGCGTGTATTGTGCGTGTGAACGTTGACGTGAACGTTGACGTGAACGTGCGTTGACAGTACCAAAATGTGGCAGACGGATCTCACGTGATTCGGTCTGTACCCTTAAAAGTACCTAATTCGGTACCCATCCCTAGTCGTGTGAGAATGCGTGAGAAGGTGAACCGGCAGCAGTGGTTTGAGGACGAAGTGACCGAGCCTCTGTGGAAGGTTCCGGTCACTCTGACCCATCAAGGCTGCGCTCTTTATAATTATGGTGACATGGAGAAAACGGTTGGCTGATTATTTCTCATAAATCAAGGGCAGAGATCTAATTATTGCTCACAGATGTTTTTCATTGCCGGTGTCTCAGGTGAAAGGAGTCAGGGAGGAGAACTATCAGTTGACTAGTAAGAATTTGTACTGAGCAAATCTAAGCAGTACGTGGACATGTAAAAATATGCCATTACGTCATCACTTCATCATCACTAAGTGTAACGGTTGTGATATCGTCACCTTAAACTTCGATGCCCCGAGGGAGTTTCGAACCCGTGGTCTGCCGCACCACGGGTCCACAGCACAGACCGCTATACCAAGAGGTGAATTCACTCCTTGGCAACGTGTCTATGTGTCTTGTAAGGGAGAGTGAGTTTAACTCGCAGTACTGCTACTCGCCACAGTCACTTCACAACACTTGGAGTCCATCGTGACTGCGCCTCGCGGTACCATCTGTTACATAAGCACCTTGGGTATGTGAAAGGCGCTATATAAATTCAAGCCATTATTATTATTATTATTATTATTATTATTATTATTATTATTATTATTATTATTATTATTATTATTATTATTATTATTATTATTATTATTATTATTATTATTATTATTATTATCACTTGCCATCTTCTCTTACTGAGCTTTATGTTGATGTACCCTTTGCCTTGATGGTGGTAATGAGGCGTTTCCTTCTTACATTAGTCTGTTCTCTGTCTTCATTTCAGTCTTCTATGTCGACATTTCAGACTGACTCAAGTTACGAAGACCACGACTTGTGACTTGACTCGAGACTTGACCTCCTGTGACTTGAAGTTGGGGGTTTCTGACAGCTATCGACTCGAGACTCGACTTGAACTTGTCGTTAAGTGACTTGACTGCAGCACTGCTAGCTACCAGCCCAGCCTGCATGTGGCCTGTCTCTGTTTTGTCTGCCTGCTGTCGGCCCGTGCACCACCTGCCTATCAGTACAGTACATCAACAGTGATGCAATAGTGAAGTAAACGATGGGTAAACTATGATTTATATACTTTTGTATACCTTATTAAACTTGCACCAATCTGACTACTTAATACGGTATAATCTGTACTATGATTTCAATGATGAAGATCTAGATCAGTTTAAAAAGAAGGATAAACTCTATTTCACAAATGAGAAGGAGAATTGAGGAGAGGCTAAATGCCCTCGCCGGGCCTGCAAAGCCACAAATTGTCATAAATCTAACCTTAAAATGTTGTTTATAAACCTATCCCCAACCCTAACCCCGATATTAACCACTCCCACTAGCTACACATTACCACTACCCTAACCCCAACCCTAGAGGAGAGGAGAGGAGGGGGAGAGGAGAGGAGAGGAGAGGAGAGAGGAGAGGAGAGGAGAGGAGAGGAGAGAAGAGGAGAGGAGAGGAGAGGAGAGGAGAGGAGAGGAGAGGAGAGGAGAGGAGGAGAGGAGAGGAGAGGAGAGGAGAGGAGAGGAGAGGAGAGGAGAGGAGAGGAGAGGAAAGGAGATCAGATGAGGAGGAGAGGAGGAGAGGAGAGGGGGTGGGGGAAATTGTGTAGAGGAAGAGGAGAGGAGGGGAGAGGAGGCGAGATTAACCACTCCCACTAGCTACAAATAATAAAAAAAATTAACCATTTTCCTCAGGGGCCGTGGGATTGCGGGCATTTAGTCTCTGGTGGGTAAACCAAGGTTAGGCGGGTTTACCCTCCACTACGCAGCCCTGATGACCTAATCTCACCCGTCACACCTCTGGCTCTTGTCAACGGCTCTGATAGAGAGAGGTGGTTGCACTCTGGGACATTGGTCACAAGTCAAACCGGGGTGGAGTAGAAACAGAAACAAACAAACAAACCAAAGAGTCGTTGGGGTACCATGGCAACCACTCACCGCTGTTCCCAGTCTCTTGGCAGAGATGACTTTTCATTTTGGCAAACCGTTATAACTCATATTTACGCCTGAGGCTGCAGTGAATTATATGTTTACTTGGTACAAAATCACATCCCATTCACAGTAATTGTTTTCTCCAAGAGAGTTTAGCTTGTTTGGCTAAAAGCTGTCATCTTTAGGGATTTCCTCATTTTAAATGAATTAGCAATCTGAATGGAACCAGCTTTCAATCTATATCAGATAAACCACAAGCAGCCTTAGTCTTAACCCATTTTTTCAATGTTTACTAAAAGAGAAATGATACAATACATGTTTTTTAACATGCCACTCATTTGCCTCGGCTCATTTCACGTGAAGAACATAGAACACGTTTTCACTGAGTTCACACTGTGCCCCCCCCCCCCCCCCCCCCCCCACCCTACACACATTTATATTACATACGTGGTGTTCGTATGTAATAGTGTGGAAATTGTAAGTGAAAACTAGTAAATATGGTCAAAATTAAACGAAAAGGTTCACTGTGTACCTTCACTGTCTGCCTCCACCTTATTTAATTCATATTTTTCAAGATAAACATGGTTTATTCAATTCATATCCATATTCTTGATTATAATGGATAATATAATTATTTTCCCCACACATTTAATCACAACTGATAACAAAAGACGAATAGCACTTTTATTGATACATGTGATGTAGCAGAGGTAAATGGCAAATATTAACCATATATGCTCTCTATATTACTTGTAACTGAGATAAAGTTAACATATGTTAAGTCTTTTTATTTTTAAGGCTTTAGTGTTTTAAATTCCAATAATGTTGTTGGTCCACCAGACCCGCAAACATTGGGTGAGTAACAAAAACATGAACACCACAAATTAAAACTAAAATGCTCTTATTCTCACTTATCACTCCTAAAGTGATTATCATAGTTCTAGACCCTCACAAAATATCTTCTTTCTGGATGTCCGCTGGTGCTTTATTGTCTTGTAGCTCAGTCAGTCCATTTCCTTGACAATATTCCTGTAGTTTTTAACGTCATGTCTGCATTGTTCTCACGTTATGTCCAGCAGCTTGCTGTGTCCGGCTGCCCTGTCTGTCAAAATGTCAGTGACGTTGTCTGTAATCTGTATCTTTAGTCTGTTTCTGGACCCCCGGGAAGACTGGGGAACAGGGGGCCAATAAACAATAAATAAATAAAATGGGAGCCAATTAGTCCCCTTTTTGAAAACGACTTCCTCCAGACAACCAACCTTTCTCCTTGATGAGG
This sequence comes from Notolepis coatsorum, assembly GCF_963971535.1. Taxonomy (NCBI): domain Eukaryota; kingdom Metazoa; phylum Chordata; class Actinopteri; order Aulopiformes; family Paralepididae; genus Notolepis; species Notolepis coatsorum. The sequence goes on from NW_028172482.1 coordinate 27,186, forward strand.
GTGTCCACCTCCTGCTTGACGCTGTCGTTCCAGTGGGTGATGTCCATGTGGAGGGCGTAGTCACAGCACACCTTCTCGTCAGCCCACTGCCTCCACTGCTCATAGGCCTCCATCAGACTGTTGCCTGGGTCTGGGATCACATGGTCCACTGGAGGAGAGGAGGAGAGGAGAGGAGAGGAGAGGAGAGGAGAGGAGAGGAGAGGAGAGGAGAGGAGAGGAGAGGAGAGGAGATGAGAGGAGATGAGGAGGAGAGAGGAGAGGAGAAGAGAGGAGAGGAGAGGAGAGGAGAGGAGAGGAGAGGAGGGGAGGATGAGAGCAGATGAGGAGGAGAGGAGAAGAGAGGAGAGGAGGAGAGAAGGAGGAGAAGAAAGGAGGGGAGGAGAGGATGAGAGCAGATGAGGAGGAGAGGAGGAGGAGAGGAGAGCAGATGAGGAGGAGAGGAGAGGAGAGGAGATGAGAGGAGAGGAGAGGCGAGGAGAGGAGAGGAGAGGAGAGGAGAGGAGAGGAGAGGAGAGGAGAGGAGAGGAGAGGAGGAGAGGAGAGGCAAGAAGGAGAGGAGAGAGGGAGAGGAGAGGAAAGGAGAGGAGAATCGTTATTAGCCCCAGTGGGGCAATTCATTTGGCAGCACAGAGGAAAAAACATTTATAAAAAACAAAAAAGAAAAACAGTTCACACAGTTAGAAACATAAACAACACTGATTGAGTCCTAAAAGTGAGTGCAATCAGACATAACGGACTAACAAAAACAATATCACAATGAATCATGTCCTGGTCCACCTCCTCGGTTACCACTTCAAACTCAAATAGCCTCTGGGACAAAAGAGAGACCATATCGAAAAGGAGAAGAGATGAAAAGGGAAAGGGAGGGGAGGAGAGGAGGAGAAAAGGACAGAAAATAGAGGAAGACAGGAGAGGAGAATAGGTGGTGGTTAGGAGAGAAAGAGGGCAGAAAGGTGGGGGAGCTAATGTGCATTTTGAGGGAAGGAGAGAGAGAGAGAGACAGAGAGAGACACAGAGCGAGAGGGAGAGAAAGAGATAGAAAGATAAAGAGAGAGAGAGGGGGAGAGAAGGAGGAAGGGAGAGAAAGAGGGCAGAAAGGTGGGGGAGATAATGTGCATTTTGAGGGAAGGAGAGAGAGAGAGAGAGAGAGACAGAGAGAGAGAGAGATAGAGAGAGACAAAGAGCGAGAGGGAGAGAAAGAGATAGAAAGATAAAGAGAGAGAGAGGGGGAGAGAAGGAGGAAGGGAGAGAAAGAGGGGGAGAAGGAGGGGGGAGAGAGGCATGTGATAGAGAAAGAGCGATAGAACAATAGAGAGATAGAGATAGAGAAATAAATAGATATATATAGAGAGAGAGAGATAGATAGAGAGATCAATAGAGATAGAGATTGATAGAGAGAGATCGATATAGAGATAGAGATGGAGAGAGATAGAGACAGAGATAGAGAGAGATAAAGAGAGAGAGGATGAGAGAGAGAGATAGAGAGATAGAGAGAGATAAAGCGAGAGAGAGAGCGGAAGAGAGAGGTAGAGAGAGAGAGAGAGGGTCAGAGTATGTCCGCTGGTGTTTCCATGATGCCTTCTGAATTGTTTTTCTTACATAACCGACTGTCTGTCTGGGTTCCTGCAGTGCCGTTGGGGACAGATTGTGTCAGATTGTGTCAGAATGTCACACTGCATCTGCAATGTCTGGGTTGTCTGGGGTCACTTGTCTTCGACTCGTTTGGGGTTTGTCCTGTTGATCTGTACCAGCAGTGCAGACCACAGAACCTGAATTAAAGTCCTCCTCAGACATCATGTCTGTTATGTTTCCAAAACATGTAACCGATGTTGCGGCCCGCGTGTTGATCACTAACACTGGCCTAATGTACCGTGTAGAGTTTATTCAGCTACACTTTCACAGGGCCTAGGAGAGGCTATGATATCATACTGTGGTTATTATTATTACAGAATTATAACGCTCTTCTCAAAGACCGTCCATTGTGGAAGGATAGGCGAGGAGTGAAATGATCCCACCGCTGGGTTTATGAACCAAAACCACACTTTAAGAAAACACGGATCATTGTTGAATATACTGTATACTGTATGAATTATATGATGGAAATTACGTGGTGTTTGTGCGCGCGTTGCGTGCATGTGCGTGTGTGTGTGTGTGTCTGCTAATGTCAGTGTGCATTAATGCCAGTGTGTGTGTGTGTGTGTGTGTGTGTGTGTGTGTGTGTGTGTGTGTGTGTGTGTGTGTGTGTGTGTGTGTGTGTGTGTGTGTGTGTGTGTGTGTGTGTGTGTGAGAGACACAGACATATTTTGTGTACACGTTTACAGTAGAATCAGTCAGAGACACAGTAAATACTCCACGACACCACAGAGTATTATCACCCTGGACAGCTCATCCCATGCTAGACTGCCTGCTGGCTCGCCTCCTGACTGGAGCCTCCTCATCTCATTAAAGACGGTCCGATCT
>NW_028172481.1:0-23703 GCF_963971535.1 Notolepis coatsorum
CACACCGGCCCACATTAGTGGCCCACACACTGGCCCACACTGGCCAAAAAAAAAAAAAAAAAAAAAAGTATAAAGATTTTTTTTTTTTTTTTTTTTTTTTTTTTTGACCAGCCCACTTTGGTTCCGGCCCATCGGGATTCGTCCCGAACGTCCCGATGGCCAGTCCGCCACTGAGTAGTAGTAGTAGTAGTAGTAGTAGTTTATTCACTCATCTCACACGATACAATATGTACAATCATTCCAGACTGTGAACGGTCTTTGGAATCAAAACAAAACAAAATCAAAACATAACAAAAATACAAATTATTCACATTTGTAATGCTCAAAAATAGCTATACAAACCAGCTATTTCAGCTATATCAGCATTGTTCTACAAGTTAACCCCAACAATATAAATACATCTCCTTTAATCCCTTTCTTAGCTTTTTGAACAATAAACATCTCTCAAATCCCATTTTAGATTCGATTCGATTCGATTAAAATCTATTACACAGCATAAGTACAGTACGACGTGTGGCATCCAACCAGAGTGCAAATGTAATAAACAATGTACAGGTGATTAAACTGGGTATAAATATATACATTAGTACTACTGAGTAATAGTGCTAATCAGGTGCATGTACAGAGTTGTATATTATTATGTACAGTGATACAGGTATAAAGACACTATGGTAGTAAGTCATACTGGCCAGCAGCGTACGTACTAAGAGTAGGTACGGGATATGTACAGATATGGAAATAGAAAAGGCTATAGAAAGCGGTAGAGAGGATTTTCTTTCAATATAGGAGAGTAAATACTATATAGATGATACAGTATTTACTCTCCTGTATTGAAAAAAAAAACATCTCTACCTCTTTCTATACCCTTCTCTCCATTTAGTCCAATTCGCTCAGCCCTCCCCTCCTTCTTCTCCTTCTCTGATCTCTTTTGTCCTCCCTCTCTCCCCTCCTCCTTTTACCGTGTCTCATTGCTCCCCCTCTCTTGTCTCTCTCCTCTCTCCTCTCCTCTCCTCCCCCTCGGGGAGCGGTCTCTCTGTTTGATATTCCGGCTGGGCGACACGACCGCAGGATGGATTAAGGACGGGACAGCCAGGCCCCACAAACCACCCTGATCTACCGGACAGCTTTTCAATCACTACCGCGCTGCCGCTCCACCTATATGACTACAACCCTCAGGAGGAACGACAGAGAGAGCAGAGAGGAGGAGGAGAGGAGGAGGAGGAGAGGGGAGCAGAGAGGAGGAGGAGGAGAGGAGGAGAGGAGGAGGAGGAGAGGAGGAGAGGAGGAGGAGGAGGAGGAGGAGGAGGAGGAGGAGGAGAGGGGAGCAGAGATGAGAGGAGGAAGAGGAGAGGAGGAGAGGGGAGAAGGAGAGGGGAGCAGAGAGGAGAGGAGGAGGAGTAGAGGGGAGCAGAGAGGAGAGGAGGAGGAGGAGAGGAGGAGAGGGGAGAAGGAGAGGGGAGCAGAGAGGAGAGGAGGAGGAGGAGGAGGAGGAGAGGGGAGCAGAGAGGAGAGGAGGAGAGGAGGAGAGGAGGAGAGGAGGAGAGGAGGAGGAGAGGATATGGGAGCAGAGAGGAGAGGTGAGGAGGAGGAGAGGTGAGCAGAGAGGATAGGAGGAGAGGAGAGGATAGGAAGATAGGTGAGCAGAGAGGAGAGGAGGAGAGGAGAGGAGGAGGAGAGGAGAGGAGAAGATGTGAGCAGAGAGGAGGAGGAGGAGGAGGAGGAGGAGGAGGAGGAGGAGGAGAGGGGGCAGAGAGGAGGAGAGGAGAGGAGAGAGGAGGATTATAGAAGAGAGTAGGAGAGGGGAGCAGATAGGAGGAGAAGGGAGTAGAGAGGAGGAGAGGAGCAGAGGAGATAGGAGGAGAGGAGAGGGACGCAGAGAGGATGAGAGGAGAGCAGCAGAGAGGAGGAGAGAGGAGGAGAGGGAAGCAGAGGAGAGAGGAGCAGAGAGTAGCAGAGATGAGGAGAGGGGAGGAGAGAGGATGCGAGGAGAGGAGCAGAGAGGAGGAGAGGAGAGCAGCAGAGGAGAGGAGAGAGGAGGAAAAGGGATCAGAGAGGAGCAGAGAGTAGCAGAGAGGAGGAGAGGAGAGAGGATGAGAGGAGAGGAGCAAAGAGGAGGAGCGGGGAGCAGAGAGGAGGAGAGGAGAGCAGCAGAGAGGAGGAGAGGAGAGTGGAGGAAAAAGGATCAGAGAGAGCGGCAGAGAGGAGAGGAGAGAGAAGCAGAGAGGAGGAGAAGGGAGCAGAGAGGAGGAGAGGAAAGCAGCAGAGAGGAGGAGAGGGGAGCAGAGATGAGGAGGGGAGAGCAGCAGAGAGGAGGAGAAGGGAGCAGAGATGAGGAGGGGAGAGCAGCAGAGAGGAGGAGAAGGGAGCAGAGATGAGGAGGGGAGAGCAGCAGAGAGGAGGAGAGGGGAAAAGGTGAGCCGGGTGAAAACAAACGGGGGGGAAAAAGACAAATGTGGAATTTCATCAAGTGAAACATGGTATCGTCAGCGTATCAAGCGTCAGCACGCTGTGTGTTTGGATGGATGGTTTGCACCTGTAAATGGCTTGCAGCAGTTTGTGCTTCACAGTGAGGAGCTACACGGACATCTCGTTTAGCTCCTGTTTTTGTTTACCTGTCAATTCATATCCCAGTCCGCTTTCATCCCCAGCAGGACCTTTATTATTATTATTTGTATTCTTTTTACATTTGATTTAACTTTTATTTAACCAGGCAGGTCAATTAAGGACAAATTCTCACTTACAATGACGGCCTGGTGAAAGGACAAAAGGACCTCGCGAAGGGTAACAGGGAAAGGGGACACTTTTGTGTTTTATAAAATAGAAAAGAGACAGACGATACATACATCCACTGAGGTAAGGGACATAATTAGAACACACAATCAAATAAAATGACAAGGTATGTGATACAGGAAGCAGAATACACATTGTGGTTAAAATGCTGGGTGACAGTTGCTTAATAAAAGTAGTGAGGGGGATCTATTTGTCCATTTTCAAAGTCCAAAGTCTTCCGCATCTCGTTCTAACTGCTGGGAACAGCAAATATACATCTAGTGGGGTATTGGTGAGCAGCTCCATGGTGTTACAGGTAGTAGATGGCAAGTTTAACATCCTTACAATTGTTAAAACAATCTTTACCTGATGAGAATGCAGATCCTTTTGTGTGGCTAAAACAGAATTACTGGGCCTCTCCAACAGACCTTTCCTACATGGGATCAATAGGGTGATCTTCCAAGGCGGACATTAGGGGGCATTATAAAAAGGTTACAAATGAGAGCGTTTAGTCCATTGCACTCTGTGCGGCTCCGAGGGTATCGACCCATTGTGGCTCATCAACCTGTTTTCTCGCAAAAGTGACGCTTGGACAGTAATCACCTTCAAAGGAGGGATAATAAGATGATAGGATGTGTGCGTGGAGCGGCTCGCAGTGTCCGTGTGCGATTCTGGGAATGGAGCTCAGGGCAATGAAACCTGGACATAATTCAAACCTGCTACCATTGACGTTGAAAATAGCAATCCTATACTGAATGTAATTGGATGTTTAGATGTAACTCCTAACATTTTTCAACGAGTATTTTCAAACAATTTTACCCATTCACGTGTTTGTATTAATGGGCATAATAATTGATTTTTATTCTGAAGCGATTGCGACTAGTGGGTTGTAGGGCTGTCCCCGACTAAGGATATGGATGGTCGACTATGATAGGCCAAAATTTGCCGTTAGTCGACTATTGGTCGACTACTAATAACAAATAAAAAAATAAAATAAAGTATAATATATTTAAAAATGTCTTTCATTTTTTTTTCATTCCATTTGGGCTGTGGGGGGTGCTTAATGTCTGAAGGAGTCGACTGAAGGCTTCTTGTCCTCTGAAAAAGCATGCAATTGGTCCACTGATGGATACATCTTGATATTTGTCTAGTCTAGTGTGTTCATTAGACGGGTGAAATCCTCTTTCAGTGCCTCTGTGCCTGTTTTCGTATAGGCAGTTAGACTCTGGTATGCGTGCCATTAGCGTTAGCCACGCTTCTAGGCCTTCTAACGGCAAATTTTGGCCAATCCTAGTCGACCATCCAAATCCTTAGTCGGGGACAGCCCTACACTACACACTGACTACCATACACTGGCACCAGGCACACATCACACTACACAATGGCTGCCATACACTGGCACCAGGCACACATCACACTACACAATGACTACCATACACTGGCACCAGGCACACATCACACTACACAATGACTACCATGCACTGGCACCAGGCACACATCACACTATACACTGACTACCAACCACTGGCACCAGGCACACATCACACTACACAATGACTACCATACACTGGCACCAGGCACACATCACACTACACAATGACTACCATACACTGGCACACATCACACTACACAATGACTACCATACACTGGCACCATGCACACATCACACTACACAATGACTACCATACACTGGCACCAGGCACACATCACACTACACAATGGCTGAACGGCTCAGGAGACAGGGATTGATGTCAGTCAATTAAGGGGAAGGGATGATTAGCTGGCCTTGATGTCAGAGACCTGATTGGGAATTAGTCCAGGAACGTCGGGGAACCCTCTACTCTTTACGATCGGCGCCATGGGTTCTTTAAAGACGGAATTCAGTCAGGACCTCGGTTTAGCGTCTCATCCGAAGGACGGCACTCACAGTTGTACGATGTCCCTATCAGCATGACAGGGGCATTGTTACTGACAAGTCAAGAGGACAGCGTGCTCCCTGCTGGACAACAACACCACTTTCCGACAACGGCCTTGACCGGGGCTGCATAATATGCAAACCCGGTCATCAGAAAACGTAAATAAAGTACTAATCAACCACAGGAAAATAGGTACATAATATACATAATGTTATAGCCATAAGCATGCACTGAACCCTTATGGCATAGCGATGAAAACCAATTGACTGTTTGTTAATTGTATTCATGTTGATGGCAGTGAGTGCTGCTCAGGAAGCACTATTTATTTGATTTTAATTATTTCATTTTAATACTTTATACTAATAAGTATCTTGTACAATGTCATCCTTAACTGAGGATGAGATTGTTAATGATGTTAATAATGACGTAATCGATGATGTAATTGATGTTGATAATGATGTAATGTCTTGAATATTGTTGTATTGTTATAAGTGCCAGACCCCAGGAAGAATAGCGTTTGTCAAGTGCAAAAGCTAATGGGGATACTAAATAAACATAAACATAAACATAAGTAATATATATATACAACCATGAGTCAAACCAACAATGATTGTGGTCATGGGCGAGTGCTCTCACCACTAGACTAACACACCCACCCTGATACAAACACAGCTCTCACCACTAGACTAAGACACCCACCCTGATACAAACACAGCTCTCACTACTAGACTAAGACACCCACCCTGATACAAACACAGCTCTCACTACTAGACTAAGACACCCACCCTGATACAAACACAGCTCTCACCACTAGACTAAGACAAGACACCCACCCTGATACAAACACAGCTCTCACCACTAGACTAAGACACCCACCCTGATACAAACACCTCTCACCACTAGACTAAGACACCCACCCTGACAGAAACACAGCTCTCACCACTAGACTAAGACACCCACCCTGATACAAACACAGCTCTCACCACTAGACTAAGACACCCACCCTGATACAAACACAGCTCTCACCACTAGACTAAGACACCCACCCACCCTGATACAAACACAGCTCTCACCACTAGACTAAGACACCCAACCTGATACAAACACAGCACTCACCACTAGACTAAGACACCCACCCACCCTGATACAAACACAGCTCTCACCACTAGACGAAGACACCCACCCACCCTGATACAAACACAGCTCTCACCACTATACTAAGACACCCACCCTGATACAAACACAGCTCTCACCACTAGACTAAGACACCCACCCTGATACAAACACAGCTCTCACCACTAGACCAAGACACCCACCCTGATACAAACACAGCTCTCATCACTAGACTAAGACACCCACTCTGATACAAACACAGCTCTCACCACTAGACTAAGACACCCACCCACCCTGATACAAACACAGCTCTCACCACTAGACTAAGACACCCACCCACCCTGATACGCTATCTGTGGCCCTTTACACTACAGCTATAAAAACTAAAACAAAAATCAGAAATAAATGACAACAACAACAACAACAACAACAACAACAACAACAACAACAACAACAACAACAACAACAACAACAGACAGCAGTTAAAAACAGTGAAACCAAATAAAATAATAGAATAAAATAATTTAAATAAAATCATCAGTCAATAATTAAAAACTATAGGAACAGTGAGGAGTTTTCTGAGGGGGCAATTCGCAGGTCCAGGGGGAGAGCGCTCCAGAGCCTTGGTGCCGTCACCTCGAAGGCTTGATCACCCCTTGTTTTGAGTAAGAACTGCAGAGCAAGAGTGAGTTCAAACGTGTTCAGTGTTCCGGGTTCCGTGAGCAGAACCAGGAAGAAGCCATGAACAGAACCAGGAAGAAGCCATGAACAGAACCAGGAAGAAGCCATGAGCAGAACCAGGAAGAAGCCATGAGCAGAACCAGGAAGAAGCCATGAGCAGAACCAACCAGGAAGAAGCCATGACCAGAACCAGGAAAAAAATTTGAAAAAATAAATCCCTCAAGTCGTTTCTGAGATGTCACGTACATGAGAGAATGCGACGAAATTGGAGGCCGCAGTGATCTTGACCATTGACCACCAAAATCAAACCGGCTCATCCTTGAGTCCAAGTGGACGTTTGTGCCAAATTTGAAGAGATTCCCTTGAGGCGTTCCTGAGATATCGCGTTCACAGGACGGACGCAAAGGACAACCTAAAAACATCATGCCAATCCCCGCCTCATGGAGCCTTCTGCACCCTTCACACGTGATTGTCTCATCATTTCACACCTTGGACGATCAAAAAAACGATTATCTCTGTCGTGCGCCATCTTCCCCCAATAAAATAAATACCCAATATGCAAATCTCGCAATCTGCACAAGTCATCCTGAAAGATGACTATATGATATCATGCCTGGGAATTATTAAGTTATTGAACTATTCCATTACAGGCCTACACGAAAGAACCCCTCATTGGCAATATAATGCATGGGTCTAAACGCACGCGATTGACTTCTCCGCAGGCGCCGTCAGCCTCACAGATGAGGTCTCAAGTCGGTTCACGACATTCCACTCCCTGATTAACTCCCTTTTCTTTCATAGCCGTGCAAATTGATTTTCATTACCGGCGATACAGCGTCTCGATGTCCTACAGTACGTCTCAGAGCCTCTGTATCCCAGATATCCTCCATTTGTTTTGGTGGCAGCTCATATCCCCTATATAGTCTTGCAGAGAGGGGTAGTAAACTGCCATCTGTAAAGAGTAAAGGCCTGCTGCAACCTGCGTAGTAAAGAGGCGTTTGATTATCTATTTTATACTTTTTATCTATTTTTATCTAGCACACTCATGGTACCAAAGCACCTCAAAGGCGCTAACAAACTCGCTCAAGTGCTTGTTCTGATTTTTGAGGAACTGCCTTCTCTTTTAGTGCTCCATACTCTCGGAACGCCCTTCAATGCACTCTAAAGTACTTTTCCAACTTTTGGATAATTTATAGCTTTGATTAACTCATTCAGAGCCACGCCCCTTTGACCATATTAGGGCTAGCGTGCCAGTAAGGAAGTCAATGGGAGGTCTGGGAAATTTGCGAACGCCTAAACTATATCTTAAATGATGGCTATTTGTCTAAAACACCCCTCGCTTATCAATGACTTGCTTGACAGATTGTTTTTTCATTGGTACATTTCCGTTTTATACCGTTTTGAATACAAGTATAGTTTTGGAGATTTTGGAGAATTCCAGAGAAATTCCGTGATAATAGCGCTTTACTGGAATACACAAAACACGTTGTAATTTTTCGGCTGATTTATGAATCGTTTTCAAATAAACGCTAGATTATCTATAGTATATGTTTACTTATGCACGCTAGAGAAGTGGGCTGAAAAATCGATTATCCATGCCGTGGATACGGCTAACGTTACGCACACACACACACACACACACACACGCTGCGATGGCGGAGAAAAAAACATCTGATTACCCCAAGACTGGTAAAATAGAGTCCTTACCTCACATCAGATGTTCTGCAAAAAGATTAATCCAATTCCTGATCGCCATTCAAAATATTGATTGTGTTTATTGATCCAACGTTATAGCACCAAAACACATAATCCACGCTGCTCTGAGTGTCCTCAGTCCATCTGTTATAACGATACTGCATGACCGAGAAGGACTTATTTTTTTGATGCACAGTCCCACCCAATCCAATCGAATGATGTGCAATACCATCGGGGAGACGATAGGGGGCGGTATTTGCCCTTTTCGAGCTCAGACCCATTCCCAATGATAACGTCAGGCTGGATGGATGAAAAATGAATGGATATTGCTAATAAAAGAAATAACGATTAAAACCCAAGTTTTCTCTGGTTTTCTCGGGTCTTGGCACTCAACGCATGGCGAGTTAACCCGACTAATCTCGTGGTTGGCACTGAATGGGTTAATAACCATTGTATGTCATTTTGTAACTGCTTTTAGTCTGCTTTTCCTGTGTCTTGTTTCCAGTTTTTATCTTATTTTAACTTGACGTTATCGTGCTGATTACTTGTTTTATCTTATTTTAACGTGATGTTATTGTGCTGATTACTTGTTTTTATCTTATTTTAACTTGATGTCATTGTGCTGATTACTTGTTTTATCTTATTTTAACTTGATGTCATTGTGCTGATTACTTGTTTTTATCTTATTTTAACTTGATGTCATTGTGCTGATTACTTGTTTTTGTCGTCACTGTAAATGAGGGAAATCTCAGTCTAATTTATACTCAGACGTCAAAGTGGTTGCGGAGGTTGCAGCAGGCCTGCCGAGCTCACGCAAGCCTACCGGCGACGCCTACACGCAGCTGGCCACGCCCACACGCAGCTGGCCACGCCCACACACAGCTGGCCACGCCCACACACAGCTGACCACGCCTAGAGGCAGCTCACCACGCCCGCACACAGCTGGCCACGCCTACATGCAGCTGGCCACGCCTACATGCAGCTGGTCACGCCTACATGCAGCTGACCACGCCTACATGCAGCTGGCCACGCCTACATGCAGCTGACCACGCCTACATGCAGCTGGCCACGCCTACATGCAGCTGGCCACGCCTACATGCAGCTCGCCACGCCTACATGCAGCTGGCCACGCCTACATACAGCTGACGACGCCTACATGCAGCTGGCCACGCCTACATGCAGCAGACGACGCCTACATGCAGCTGGCCACGCCTACATGCAGCTGGCCATGCCTACATGCAGCTGGCCACGCCTACATGCAGCTCGCCACGCCTACATGCAGCTGGCCACGCCTACATGCAGCTCGCCACGCCTACATACAGCTGGCCACGCCTACATGCAGCTGGCCACGCCTACATGCAGCTGGCCACGCCTACATGCAGCTGGCCACGCCTACATACAGCTCGCCACGCCTATACATGCAGCTGGCCACGCCTACATACAGCTGGCCACGCCTATACATGCAGCTGGCCACGCCTACATGCAGCTGGCCACGCCTACATGCAGCTGGCCACGCCTACACGCAGCTGGCCACGCCTACATGCAGCTGGCCACGCCTACATGCAGCTGGCCACGCCTACATGCAGCTGGCCACGCCTACATACAGCTGGCCACGCCTACATGCAGCTGGCCACGCCTACATGCAGCTGGCCACGCCTACATGCAGCTGGCCACGCCTACATGCAGCCGGGCCAAAAAAATGCAACTGAGCGTCAAATCGACGCGAGCTGACGTGGACTGCGCGGAGAGCTGTGATTGGCCGCTGCCCTGGGCTGGGCGTGTTCCTCTGACATGCTTCTTCCGTATTTACCGCTCATCCTCTCGGGGAGCTCGGTCGGAGAGAGTTCCATTATCGATGGCGATGAACTACATTACAAACATTATGGACCTAAATCGAGAAGAAAAAAAGACCGGCCGAGGAATCCACGCGTGGAAGTATGTCGGTCTCTAAGCTCCGCATGATGCGCAGAATTTCGCCGACCGCCGCCGCCGTTGAGGCCTAGTATCTCGGCCTTTCTTTCGGTGTCCCTCCCTGGAGTTTAAATAAAGGTTGAATGAATATCGCTCTCTCTCCCCACCGGGAGGAGCAGCACCGCGGAGCTTATTTCCAGCGTGACCTCCGCTATAACCTCCAGTCTGGAATCTAAAGTCATCCTGCTTTTGTTCACCGGCTCTCAAGCGACGCCACCGGAACGGCAGGAGGACTGGCCGGCCGGACGAGCTCGCCCCCCCCCCCCCCTCTTTAAAAAAAATTATAAAAAAGAAATATTTAGTCAGTATGAAAATCAAATGTGATATGAATAGTGAGATCTTTTCTTTTCTTTTTTTTTCTCTCTTTCTTTTATTCTTTATTATTATTATTATTATTATTATTATTATTATTATTATTATTATTATTATTATTATTATTATTATTATTATTATTATTATTATTATTATTATTATTATTATTATTATTATTATTATTATTATTATTATTATTATTATTATTATTATTATTATTATTATTATTATTATTATTATTATTATTATTATTATTATTATTATTATTATTATTAATTTTTTCTTTGTTTAACTGTGGATTGTGAGTTTCTGTATAATGGTATACATTATTTGTATAAATTAGGTTGTACGCCGACCATTAAGAAAATACTTTTTTAGTTTAGGAATAAGGGGCAGGTAACTATAGGATTTATTCTTCTTCCTGCTCCTTTTGTCCATGGAATGTTATTTATGATTGTGTAATGAAGAAACTCTGATTGTATGATTCCATGTGGCAAATAAAACTCTGAATCTGAATCTTTCACTATCGAGACACAGACATGCACGGGGCGAGCGCACACGCTCGTCACACACCACCGATTCGCACGCACGCACGGCTGCACGCGCACACGCACGCACACTTTCTCTTCCATCGCGGGGGGAGGTGCATAGAGGTCGTCGTTAAAAAAATAATATCTAGCATCTACTTGTTTCACGTTGAAAAAAAGACAGCAGATTAATTGTCCGTCTCTCCGCTCCATCCGTCTCGTAGCTGGACGAATGATCTGATTGTAGTAATTTTTTCTCCCCCCCCCCCCCCCCCCCCCCTCCATCCTTTCAGAGTTGACGACCTGCGATATTTAATTACGCTTGCGGGGCACGTGGGGGGGGGGGGGGGGGGGGGGGGCGGGGGGGGGTTGGATGGGGGCTTCTAAAAATTCGAGAAACGTCGATCAGCGAAGCCACAGCGGTCGTCGTAATAACGCCGTCTGCGCGCACGGCTAAATCGGAGGCGATGTTTGCCGTGTATTAGGGCTGTCCCCGACTAAGGATTTGGATGGTCGACTAGGATTGGCCAAAATTTGCCGTTAGTCGACTATTGGTAGACTAAAAAATAAATAAATAAAAAAAAGTATAATATTTTTAATATTTTCTTTTTATTTATTTTTTATTTTTATTCCATTCAGGCTGTGGGGGGTGCTTAATGACTGAAGGAGTCGACTGAAGGCTTCTTGTCCTCTGTGCAAAAGCATGCAATTGGTCCACTGATGGATACATCTTGATATTTGTCTAGTCTAGTGTGTTCATTAGACGGGTGAAATCCTCTTTCAGTGCCTCTGTGCCTGTTTTCTTAGGCAGTTAGCCTCTGGTATGCGTACCATTAGCGTTAGCCACGCGTCTAGGCCTCTTTTCTTTTGGAGAGAATGATAATTTTTAATTTAGATTTTTTTATTATATTCGAAGAGGTTGGCCAGTCGACTACGGCTCCTTTCGACCGATTAGTCGACTAATCGATTAACAGGGGTCAGCCCTACCGTGTAGCTACTTACGGGAAGTGACAAGTCGTGTTATTATTTCATTCAGCGTAACGTATCTCTCAGCGTTGCTTCCTGCGCAGAGAGGAGGTCCCCCCCCCCCCCACCACCCCCCCCCAGGAGAGGCACGTTCACCTGTCCCTCGGTCTTAGTCCCAATGTACAGTCTCCTCCCCCTCGCGTATGTATATATTCTCTGTTAGGATCTCTGTTTAACAGTACTGTATATTTGCATATCTTGTATGTCACAAATGTAACAGTACTGTATAGGCTGTATATGTCGTGTATGTCATAAATGTCATGATATATATCTGTATGTCGTGTATGTCATAAATGTCATGATGAATTGAACACGGGGGTACCCTGATGTAAACAAGATGAAAGTCTTTCTCTGGTCTGCATCCCCTTAACAATTGTGTGTCTACCACCACCACCACCACCACCACCACCACCACCACCACCAGCACCACTCCCGCCGTCTGCCCCTCTTCAGACCAGAGCGGTGGTGTTTGACTTTGACGGTGCACTGACTGCACTAACATGCCCTGCGCCCGAGCGTGGCAGCGGGGGGGGGGGGGGGGGGAGTCAGTGACTGATGCAGGGAGAGGGGCGCTGCACAGCGTGGCCAGCCGGCTGATTGATGTTCACCGGCACGGTCCAAAAAAAAAAAACCTAAAAACATGGCCGAGTCAGCAGCACAGCTGGAGGGGGGGGGGGGGGGGGGGGGGGGGGGGGTGGCATGTCTTACTCTGCTGCTGTGTGTACTGTAACTGATATTTGCAGAGATACTGTTAGATAGAACCATTGCCTATACCCTAGGCCAGGGGTGGGCAACTTTGTATATGGTGAGGGCCACAAAATGTCCACAATCAATCTGGGGGGCCGCATTGTTTATCGGCAGTCCCGCCAGTAGTACCCCATCACTCAAATAGCCCATAATAGTCACAGATGTGATAAATAAGGTATATAAACAATTATAATTTGTTGTAACTTTGTTTTTATTCCATTTCAAATGCATTTAGTAATGCAATTTCAACTTTATGAATTTATAAACAGCTGAATTTAAAAGTATTGCTGTGTAACCCCAAATATATACAAAAATGATCAATTATAATTAAGCCTTCTAATAAAATAAATGTATGAACTTAAAGCCCACTGCTCAACAAACACAAAGCAGCATTTTTGCTGCATTTCACTACAACAGTAAATCAAAAGTGCAATAATAAATGATTTTGTTAAATGTATAAACTTTTATCCTGCTACTAAACAAAACATTATAACACTGAAATGCATGTTATGGATATGAAGCACCCAGGAATGTTTTGTTTAGTAGCAGGATAAAAGTTTATACATTTAACAAAATCATTTATTATTGCACTTTTGATTTACTGTTGTAGTGAAATGCAGCAGGAATGCTTGTTGTGTTATAGTGTTATCTGAACACTACAAAAGTAAACAAGTAAAGTGCAAGTAAAGTATAGTGCAATACTACATGCCTCCCATTGACCCTTTATCAAACTGGCATGACATTCACCCTCGCCCCACAGTGGGTCAATAATGGTTATAATAATAATAATAATAATAATAATAATAATAATAATAATAATAATAATAATAATAAATAATAATAATAATAATAATAATAATAATAATAATAATAATAATAATAATAATAATAATAATAATAATAATAATAATAATGGTCCCCTCTCTACACCTCTTCATCATCTCCTTCCCCCCCTCTACACCTCTTCATCATCTCCTCCCCCCCCTGTCTTTAATGAGACACTTGTTGTCTCTCTTGTTGGCGCACAATAGCAGGAATGTCAACTTCAATGTTTGTGCATGCGATCTGCATCAGATGAAATAATGTTTCATGTGACAGCCTGTTTCTCTCCTTTGACTTGATGTGCTTCATGTTTGAGAAATTGCTCTCACATATGTATGTGCTCCCAAACATACTGGCCATAGAGAGGGCAAAGTCCCTGAGGAGTGGGAAGCGGGGCTCAGGTAGCAGTTTCCAAAACGAAATTCCCCTCTCATTTCTCTTTGCTTGAAAAAAAGGATCTGACTGTAGCTCGCACAGTTCAAGCTGCAGTTTAAGGTGCGAAGTGATATCCGTGAGGAAGGCCATGTCACAGAGAACCGCTGTATCTCTGAGTTTAGTGCAGTATGCGCTTGTGTCGCTCGTCAGTTGCTCATCCAAGAATGTGGGGATTTCTTTACGCAGCGCAAAAAACCTCTCCAAGCACTTCCCACGGATTTCTGTGTGTAGAGCTGCAAGTCGCCATAATCAGTGTCCATCTCTTCCAAAAAGGAGACAAACTTTCTATGGTTTAGTGACCTGTTGCCTCCACAAATTAGATTGGTAACCTTGGTAACCAAATCCATAACATGGCTGTAGTCAAGCTTCTTGGCACAGAGAGCCTCCTATATCAGATAAAAAAAAAAAAAACGATTAAACGACTCTCGCATATAATTTGACTACACTCGACTCGCATTGGTCATTATTAGTGACCCACAATAGATGGAAATTATGTTAGCGAACTTACCTGATGTATAATGCAGTGCAGCATTGGACACTCAACGCCACTCTGCCTTAGAAGCCCGGCGAATCCTGTGCGTTTTCCTTTCATTGCCGGTGCTCCATCGGTAACAACAGCCGACAGTTTATCAAAACCCCCATATTGCTGCGGCACTTTCAACAGCGTTGAATATGTCCACACTAGGGCTGACCCCTATTAGCCAAATAGTCGACTAATCGATCGAAAGGAGCCATAGTCGACTGCCAACTCTTCTTAGTCGAATACAATAAAAGAAAAAAAATATTATAATTATATTATAATTTTTTTTTTTTTTTTATATATTGGCCTGGGGCCGCATGGAACGTCGGTGAGGGCCGCATGCGGCCCGCGGGCCGCCAGTTGCCCCTCCCTGCTCTAGGCCCTAGGGGCTCCGTTACCCGGGTGGTGGTTGCTGGTGGTAGTGGTGGCCATAGGAGAGAGAGAGAGAGAGAGAGAGAGAGAGAGAGAGAGAGAGAGAGAGAGAGAGAGAGATAGAAAAAGGGAGAGAGATAGAAAAAGGGAGAGATAGAAAAAGGGAGAGAGCGATAGAAAAAGGGAGAGAGCGATAGAAAAAGGGAGAGAGCGATAGAAAAAGGGAGAGAGCGATAAAGAGAAAGCGATGTAAATGTTACCCATACTGTACAAACTTAGATTTTTTTGTTTTGACTATATACTCAATTTATACCTATACCTACTGCTCACTACTAAAATGGCAATGGTGCATTTAATATAGCAGCTTTTATCCAAAGCGCTTTACAATTTCTCCTCACATTTTTACCCGTTCACTCACACATTCACAAACCGACGGCGGAGGCGACCGTGCGAGGTGCCGACCTGCTCATCGGGAACAGTTAAGTGTCTTTGCTCAAGGACACTTCAACACACTGCCCGGGAGGAGCGGGAATCGAACCGGGAACCTTCCGATTACCAGACGACAACTACAACTGCCCTACACTGTAATCATAACGACCTACCTCATACTATAGTCTACCCATATATATCAGTGGAGGCTGCTGACCAAATTCTTAGGTGAAGCACAAATTATTATATTATATTATATATTGAATTATATTTTTAAAACATCCCCCACTGTGTGTCAGTGGTCAGTGGACACAGATGAAAACATATTAACATTAGGTGACAGCGCACCTGACCAGATGAAAACATATTAGGTGACAGCGCACCTGACCAGATGAAATCATATTAGGTGACAGCGCACCTGACCAGATGAAATCATATTAGGTGACAGCGCACCTGACCAGATCAAAACATATTAGGTGAAGGTGACAAGGAAGCCACAGACTCATACCTCCCCGACACTCAACTAACCGCCTCGGACAGTCCTTCATACCAGCGGCCATCAGGCTCCACAACAGTGGGCAGGGACTGCTGCCAGACATCGACCTAGAACTAATAGGAACCCAAGTAGGACAATAACACTACCTTATGCATACTGCACCTTATGTGGATACTGTGATACTGTGAATAATGAATAATGTATATTTCAGTTAGTTGGATAGTAAATTATAACACTACCTTATGCATACTGCACCTTATGTGACACTGTGAATACTGTGAAAATATATTTCAGTTAGTTAGATAGTAAATTATATTGACCTATTTGTTTACACTGCTTGTGTTGTTTTCACTACCTGTACCCCCCCCCCTTCCCCCACGCTGCTATGATGCCTGAATTTCCCCAAGGGGATCAATAAAGGAATATCTTATCTTATCTTAAAAGGAAAGATGAAATAACCTACCTGGGTTCCATCCTATAGAGGCAAATCTTTCCTGTGACAAAATGGGATCCAATGTAATAAAACTAAGTCAACCAACGAACTAGATTCCTGTACCAGATCTCCTCTCTGGTAAACAAGAATACCTTGAAGACTCTAACAGGAGCACTCATTCAAGGGTACTACGACTATGCTTGCACCTCATGGTACCAAAGCACCTCAAAGGCACTAAAAACAAGATTACAAACATCACAAAACAAACTGGTCAGACTACTGCTTGACCTTACTCCTAAAACCCACCTCACCCCTGCCCACTTTGACAACCTAGGATGGCTTAGAGTAGACGACAGAGTACAGCAACTTGCAATGGGCCTGGGCCCCGTTTCATGTACCTGGATAACTGAGTTAGCCGGATAACTTTAGCTGGATAACTGGGTTAGCCGGACTTTCCGGTTTCATATACGTGGATTTTCCAGATCACCATGCCAACAGATCCAAAAGTTTGAGCCTGCTCGAAAGCAGAGTTCAAGTTCAAGTTAGCCTGAACTATCGCCACGCCCCCGCAAAGAAGTGACAGCCCGTTTCCTGAAACTATTCCCACAGTCTACGATCTGCATTATACCATTCTGAATTACGTTTTTGTGCTCCATTCTTCCAGAGGGGGCTTTTGAAATGTAAAATAGACCCAAAATGCTGATATTAAATTCACTTTGTCCTAAATAATGCACGTTATATATACCGTGGCGACGGTGGCGCTCGCTCGTGCGATGTACACATGATGTGGTTATTTTAATTGTAACTGGGATTAAGATGTCTGATGAGATGCGCTGTTTGACGGATTTGAGAAATTGAATGAGCCGTTGACGTCACATTAATGAATGAGGATAAAGAGATAAACTTCATTCAAAACAAAGGATATTCTAAACACGGGTCTCTCGTTCATTAATGTATAAACAATGAATTTATCCCATCTGGCCCAGTGGCCCAGCGGTAGTGCTCAAGCCTGCCAATCCAGCGACCGGGGTTCAAATCCCGGTGTTTCCAATATGATTTTTTTGAATATAATATTAATGATTATACGCCAAAGTAGCCTGGTTTTAAGTTAAAATATTATAAATCTACATGCATTGAGGATGTCATTCTTTATATAGCTCTCAACGTGCACCAAATTGAATTATTCCTATATTGCAAAAAGAAGGAAAAGACTAGGGTCTTGAACCCCGGTCGTCCGTGTGAAAGTCAAAAGAAGAACCCGTTACACCACAGAGAAGATAAGTAAAAGATTGACTATACATCAATCAATGGGTAAGAGAGCCGTATCGTAATTCTGTATAACAGTTAACTAATAATTTTCGCTAGCAAGATCTCATTTGATTATTCAATCCAGCAGGCAAGTTTAAAGAGATATAATCTGATTGATTGAGGTAATGAGGGACTTAGAATTAGCCTATAGATAACGCATTTAACTTGTCGGCGAGGCGATTGAGCCGTATTGCAATCTGTCAATAAAGTCTTAAATCAATTAATCAATCAATGCCGTTGAGAATCAGGATCTCTGCCATCGATACGTGCTGGCTTTTCACCTAAAACGGCCGCGCGCATTTAGCCTGACTCGCAAGTCTGGCTTGAGTTAACGAGACTGAATCCACCTTTGTGAAACAGGAAAATCCCGGCTTCGAACATCGGGTTAACTGAAGCTGGATAATGGACATCTTGATCGACTTAGTTGAACCACGTACATGAAACAGGGCCCTGGTCTACAAGATACACTACACCACTAAGATACCCATGTGCATGTCGAAATACTTCCCAAAGGTCAGTGAATACCACGACCACAACACCAGAGGGAGTTCCACAAATCATGTTCAACCCAGATAAAATCATTTAAAGGTGACATGCATTATAAATGTCATTTTTCAGTCTCTAGCATTGTATTATAGTAATAGGAGTTAGTATCAATGTGTTTGTGTCTAAATACCATATTGGCGGATTGCTCTGATTCAGCTCAGACCATTTCCTGCTCCAGTAAATTAGGCCATCCTGATTTGAAGGCCTGAGTGACGTCACTCAGGCTCTGGGTAGCGGACAGTGATGTGATTGGCTCTGTGGTTGCAGCTAATGCCCGCCCACAATCTACCTAGACTGACTACACAGCGAGTGGAAACCACTTCCTCATACTGCGGCAGAGTGAAACCCACCTCTGCATGCACTCTGGAGGGAGAGAGAGAGAGAGAGATAGAGAGCATTCGGGAGCACTTGGGAGGGGGGGGGGGGACCTGCCGTGCGGCACACACCCCCGAACGGGAGAGGGAGAGAGTGAAAGAAAGAAAAAAAGAAAGGAAGAGAGAGGGAGGGAGGGAGAGAGGGGGCCTTATCAATAATGGCCTGTATTCTCTCTCTCTCTCTCTCTCTCTCTCTCTCTCTCTCTCTCTCTCTCTCTCTCTCTCTCTCTCTCTCTCTCTCTCTCTCTCTCTCTCTCTCTCTCTCTCTCTCTCTCTCTCTCTCTCTCCCACCCCCCCCCTCTCTCTCTCTTTCTAACTCTCTCTAACTCTCTCTCTCTCTCCCACCCCCCCCCCTCTCTCTCTCTCTCTCTATCTCTCTCTGTCTACCAGTCGCAGACTGTGTGGACTGACTGTCACTCAAAGTGCTTATGGGCGGAGCCAGGCCATAACAGCCTGAAATCCTGAGGATGAAAAATGATGGTTTTGAGTACTTGATTAGAAATATAAAACAATGCATTTTTTTTTAAAAACCTTACAGATGTCTTCAATCGACTCACAGGAATTGTGTAAAGTTGCCCATATAGTGCTAGGAATAGCAATGCATGTCCCCTTAAAAAAGTTTTTTTTTTAAGTATAACTTCTTTTTTTAATAAAATAAAAATCTGCATAACTTAGAAATGAGATTGCATAGGTCTATGAATCGATTTCGCGATTCTGTTTCGATTAATTGCCCAGCCCTACTGTGTATAGTAAGTTAGCTTGGTGATCATCATTGTGATGTAGGCTAAGCTAAAAGGTAGCTAACAAATTGGCTAGCTACTGTTAGCATACAAGCTTTTACAATTATCTGCCGTCATCAGGGGCGCCTGCTCTGTCGAAGCTTTTAAATCCCTGCTTAAGACTCATCTTTTCTCTCTCTCCTTCAACCTACCCTGATCTCACCTGGTCGGGGACTGACCTTTAGATTAATCTGTGTAGTTTAGTTATGGTACAGGGTACTACATGGTACCACTGGGTAGTTTACTACAGGGTAGTTTAGTTAGGGTACAGGGTACTACATGGTACTACATGGTACTACATG
Source organism: Notolepis coatsorum (assembly GCF_963971535.1). NCBI lineage: Eukaryota > Metazoa > Chordata > Actinopteri > Aulopiformes > Paralepididae > Notolepis > Notolepis coatsorum. The sequence goes on from NW_028172481.1 coordinate 19,574, forward strand.
GTACTACATGGCACTACAGGGTACTACATGGCTCTACATGGCTCTACATGGCACTACAGGGTACCACAGGGCACTACAGGGTACTACATGACACTACATGGTACTACAGGGTACTACAGGGTACTACAGGGTACTACATGGCACTACAGGGTACTATAGGGTACTACATGGCACTACGGGGTACTACATGGTACTACATGGCACTACAGGGTACTACATGTCTGCTCATTTGCAGCACCACAAACATGGGAACTCTAACTCTTCCCCCCCCCCTCTTCCCCCCCCCCCTCCCCCCCCCCCCTCCCCCTTCTCTCTGAGTGCCCATCTCCTGGCGCTGACTAAGGTGATGGATGCCTCGGGGTCTTGGCCAAGATTGTAGTGACTGCTCTACATGCACCTCCGAGGCCTTGGATCAGTTATTCACCGCCGTCTGTCCGTGGTCCTTTCAACTGATTAACAGTATTAACAGACTGTTAACAGATTAACAGTCAACGCGGTTTCATTGCTGGGTTAAGTACTTCTATTCTATTCACATAATACGCCTACTTCATATATCTACTCCATTCACATATATGCCTACCACTTGTATCTATTGCTATGTCCGCCTACTACAATCTCATGAGCTGTCTAACGCCTGTCCCGTCTCCCTGTCTCCCTATGACTTGCTGTCCTGGAGTGTTGACCGGAGTGTTGGACGTCCCGTGACGAAGGCCGGGAGGTTGCGACCCCCTCTGCGTGCCCCCCTGTATCCGGAGGTCTCGTAGTGGTGACCGGAGTGCCGGATGTCCCGCGATGATGTCGGGGAGTTCGCGACCCTCTCTGCGCCGCCCCTATCTCCCTGTCTCCGGCTGTCCCTGAGCAACGACCGGAGTGTTCAATGTCCCTTGACTAAGACGGGGAGGACGTGACCCTCTTTGCGCCGCCCCTGTGCCTCAAATAGATTTGCTATCAGCTCTATCTTTAATCTTTCAAAATGTTCAGTTGCTATCGCTATTAGCTCTATCTTTAATTTTTCAAAATGTACAGTTGCTATTGCATGCACTCATCTGTGTTCCACTACACACATGAGTGCATGCTTACCAACTGTCCGTCTGCAACACTACTATCACCAACATCTAAGAAGGGAGATCCCCCCTTGAATGGCCCTTCTAAGGTTTCTCTCCTCCACACTGCCTGTGGAGCTTTTTTCCCTATTGTTAGGTTTTAGTGAGTTTTTCCTTACCTTCGCGTGGGGTATGTCTGGGAGTGCTTGCATTCTTTCATTTATTTGCATTCATCTAAAAATGTTTGGACCTTATGGTGTTCTTGTTCTGTTCTTGACTTATTGTTATGTTTTCTTCTTGACTTGTTTAAAGAAGATCTGTACGGCCCATGGGGACATTAACGTGTGTTGTCGGGCCCTATAAATAAATTTGATTTGATTTGAAATTTGATTTACAAACACTGTACTTACTTTTTCATCCACAACTTTTTTTCTGATCCAGATGCATAAGTCCACTTCTTCATGTTGCTGAGTTGCTGGTTTATACTTCGGTCCTAATGTTGGCGCAAAGTTTAATTTAGCCTACTGTGTTGTTACAGCTGTACAGCTTACTAAACTACTGCTCTTTCAATGCTGCCTTGGACACAGTCAAAACAGTCCAGCTGCAGTTCCGTAGGTTAGGTTTAGGTGGGGCCAATCTCAAGTTCTCAAGTTTCTTTATTAGTTATACAGAAGTACAGAATACTTTTATACAAAATGCTTCTTTCTGTTACATTTTGTTTTTGTATAAAAGTATTCTGTACTTGTAAATCCGGATTTACAAATAGAATTTTCTCAAATAAAGCCCTCCTCAAATCGGTGGAGGTACAAGTAGCAATAAAAAAACAAAATGATATTCATCTTCCACCACTCCCTGATCACATAGAACACACAACCGGTCCTCCTCAGGTCTAGTATCCAAACATATCGTTAAAGCAAAGCATATCCTGTCCCAGAACACGTTGTTCTTTTCACAGGTCCAAAACACTGGAGGATGCCCGGCATCCATGTGTCCAGAATTGTTGTTGCTGAGATAGCCATCTGCTAAATTAACTCAATTTATCCAGCCAAATTCTCGAGTCGGCAGTTGTATGTTGTGTCTCACACATGGAATACCACTTACCCTATGATAATTCTGGATTCATTTCTGATTCCAATTTTGTTTTGATATATAAATGGTAAATGCTGCATTCCATATGACAGCTTTTATCCAAAACGCTTTACAATTTTGTTCCGCACATTCACCCACCGACGGCGGAGGCGACCATGCAAGGTGCCCACAGTGTTAGGGCTTATTAAGTGTCTTGCTCAAGGACACTTCGATGCACTGCCTGGGAAGAGCGGGAATCGAACCGGGAACCTTCGGATTCCCAGACGACCGCTCTACCTCCTGAGCCACTGTCGCCCCCCTATGTTTTGATATGTATAGTTAGCTCTACTATTCTGCAGATTATTTCGTTTGCATGCTTTAATTATTACATCCATCACGTATTACCCCTCTCTAGATAATAAAGAGTTGATCTCCTTTCCATACCAATACCTACTTCATAAATGCCTAAAATAAATACAACTTTGTTTTCATCACCAAATTCCTTCAAACCAAATCCTCAAAACCCTTGAGTTCTGCACAGCGTGTTGCATTCACCTACTGTTTAACCCGTTCACTGCCACACTACCAAATGGTTAACCTTCTGTATTGTGGCAGTGAAAGGGTTAACCATTAGGTAGTGTGGTAGTGAAAGGGTTAACCTTCTGTATTGTCGCAGTGAGAGGGTTAACCATTTGGCAGTGTGATAGTGAAAGGGTTAACCTTCTGTATTGTCGCAGTGAAAGGGTTAACCATTTGGTAGTGTGGTATTGAAAGGGTTAAACTTATGTATTGTCACAGTGAAAGGGTTAACCATTTGGTAGTGTGGAAGTGAAAGGGTTAACCTTATGTATTGTCACACTGAAAGGGTTAACCATTTGGTAGTGAAAGGGTTAACACTATGTATTGTCACTGTGAAAGGGTTAACCGATTTGGTAGTGAAAGCGTTAACCTTATGTATTGTCGCAGATAAAGGTTAACCATTTGGTAGTGAAAGGGTTAAACGTATGTATTGTCGCTGTGAAAGGGTTAACCATTTCACTACCACCATACCAAATGGTTAACCCTTTCACTGCGACAATACATGATGTTAGCCCTTTCACTACCACACTACCAAATGGTTAACCCTTTCACTGCGACAATACATAAGGTTAACCCTTTCACTGCCACACTACCAAATTGTTAACCCTTTCACTGCGACAATACATACGGTTAACCCTTTCACTGCCACACTACTAAATGGTTAACACTTTCACTGCGACAATACATAATGTTAACCCTTTCACTACCAAATGCTTAACACTTTCACTGCGACAATACATAAGATTAACCCTTTCACTGCCACACTACCTAATGGTTAACACATTCACTGCGACAATACAGAAGGTTAAAGCTGGACAAATGTATTCCTATTAAACGTTGGGTCCACAGAGAACCAGGACACACGTTTAATGTCTTCCCCCCAACCCATAGTGTGTTACTATTAGACCCCACATTTCCAATGTCAATTTGTGCAATTGTCTCTTTGTTTTCCCAAGTTTGATATAATTTCACTACTTCCTAATGCTGACAGAATGTGGTCTGGTTGTGTGTGTATTTCTGTGTCTTTCCGCCTTGCCTGATATTCTGGACTGACAAAAAACTGCAACAACATACAGTACTACATCATCTGTGCGACATATGCAACGTATTCGACAGAGACACTCTCCCTGTCAGGACTGGTACAGCGAACCCAGGAGCGGAACGCAGACAGGTGGTGGTGGTGAAACACAGACAGGTGCATTTATTGTGGCGAGTTCCAGGCTGAGGGGGGGTTTGGACTGAGGTGAGCCAGGGGAACGAGTGGATTGGGAGGAGGGGTTAGAGGGGAACTGGGTAGAGAGAGGGGCCAAGCGGAGTCCAGGGTGAGAGGGGGCCAAGGGAGTCCAGGGTGAGAGGGGGCCAAGGGGAGTCCAGGGTGAGAGAGGCTAAGGGGAGTCCAGGGTGAGGGGGCCAAGGGGAGTCCAGGGTGAGAGGGGGCCA